>NW_027418033.1:0-48517 GCF_009905375.1 Apium graveolens
TAAGGGCTATTGTCAACAAGAAGGAATAGATTTTGATGAAACTTTTGCTCCTATTGCAAGACTTGAAGCCATCAGAATCTTCTTAGCCTATGCAGCCCATGCCAATTTCAAGGTCTATCAAATGGATGTCAAGAGTGCCTTTCTGAATAGAGATTTGGAGGAGGAAGTCTATGTCAGTCAGCCTTCTGGTTTTAAAGATCCAAATTTTCCAGAATATGTCTACTATCTTTTGAAGACATTTGGTGGACTGAAGCAAGCACATAGAGCCTGGTATGACACTTTGTCAAAGTTTCTCTTAGAAAATCATTTCACAAGAGGTACTGTTGATAAAACTTTATTCTATAGAAATGTTAATGGCTCTAGTATACTTGTTCAAATTTATGTAGATGATATTATATTTGGTTCTACAGATGAAAACTTTGCAAAAAGTTTGCCAAATTGATGCAAAGTAAATATGAAATGAGCATGATGGGAGAACTAACTTACTTTCTTGGTTTACAAGTTAGGCAAGTTAGTAATGGAATATTCATTAGTCAAACCAAATATATTTATGATCTTTTAAAGAAGTTTAACTTAATGGACTGCACATCTACAAAAACTCCCATGACCACTACAACTAAATTTGAATTAAACACTACTAAAAAGTCTGTGGATATTTCAAGTTATAGAGGCATGGTTGGTTCACTTTTATATTTAACAGCTAGTAGGCCAGATATAATATTTGCTATCTTTCTTTGTGCTAGATTTCAGGTTGATCCTAGAGAATTTTAATTAGTAGCTATTAAGAGAATTTTCAGATATCTCAAAGGAACACCAAAACTTGGCATTTGGTATCCTAGAGATTCTGGTTTTGATCTAACTAGTTATTCAGATGCAGATTATGCAGGTTATAAAATTGATAGAAAAAGTACAACATGAACCTGTCAATTTTTAGGAAATAAGCTAGTATCCTGGTTTAGTAAAAAGTAAAATTCAGTCTCTACTTCTACAGCTGAGGCTGAATATATTGTCGCTGGTAGCTGTTGTGCACAGATTTTATGGATGAAAATCAACTGTTGGACTATGGTCTACATGTGAATAAAATTCCATATTTTATGACAACACAAGTGCCATTGCAATTACTGAAAATCCAGTACAACATTCAAGGACCTAGCACATTGACATCAAGTACCATTCATTAGAGAACATGTCATGAATGGTACTGTGGAAATTCATTTTGTTCCAAGTGAGAAGCAACTTGCAGACATCTTTACCAAGCCACTTGATGAATCCACCTTTACTAGGTTGGTAAGTGAGTTAGGTATACTTAATTACTCTTAATTTATATTGATGTCTAAGCAAATTGAAATGCAGCCAGAGTAATATTTGATGATTCCTGTTAAAGATGAAATTTTGGAAAAGTCAGAATTTACATCTCGATGGATGATTGATTATCCGTTGAAAATGAATATCCATTGAATTTCATTATCCATTGAAATATCAAACTTTATTCTGGGTACTTTCATCCCTATCCATCGAATTGCTCTCAATCTTAGCCGTTAATTTTAAACATTATCCGTCGTCGAATTTACTTACAGCCTGTATATATTTTAACGGATAATTTTAGAATTTTGACAGTTTTCCTTATATTTAAACGGCTATTTTGGGCGAATTTGATTGTTTAATTTATTTTACTTTTTAATTTTTGACAGTTTATTTCTGAGAAAGTATAAAAGCTAATTTCATTTCTATTTTTACTTTTATCTTTCTCAAGCAATTTCTCTAACTCTCTTCTTCTCCAAAAGAAAATACTCCCTTTCCGCAACTAATTTCAACCACGAGAATGACACCAGTAGTCAAAATCATGTCCTCAACTATGTATGTTTATGAAAAGAACAACTTTGTGGCTTTGGTGAACAAGCAAATTCCGGCATCTGATGACTATTACAAAATGATGAAATTCATCCTGAAGTACAAACTGAGTCATGCCATGCTTGAGTCTCCAACCATTTATTGTGAAATTGTCGAGGAAATTTGGACTACAACAGTATTCAACTCAAAGGAAAAAACTATTACCTTCACTCTTAAAGGTAATGAACACTGTATTAACTGTGATACAATTGAAAAGGGCTTTAAACTACCTGAGAATAACACACTTGCTCCACACACAGACACTGATGTGAGTAACATGCTAATTTCTATGGGTTATGCTCTTACTGCCACTAAGTTAGGTGATGTTAGGAAAATGGGTCTTAGAAAAGAATGGAGCTTTTTGTGAGATTCTTTTATCAAGGTGTTTTCTGGAAAAGTCAGTAATTTTGATGTTGTTACTTACTCACTTGTCAACATGCTTTATATGCTTCTTAGTGATAAGTATTTCAATTTCAGCACATTAGTTATGTATGAATTAGGGAGTAAACTAAGAGATATTAAGAAGAGGTCCAAAAATATATATTATGCTAGATTCTTTATGTTAATAGATATTGTGTCTGAGGATCTCTCAATCTTGAACCCAACAAACAAGTTAGATTGTTGGGTCCAAGAGAGAAGAATTATTGCTGACCTGAACAGGGCAAATCACCACAAGGATGTTCCCCTTGTTTACATGCCAATTATGGAACAACCTCAGGTAAGTGAGGTAAATATTTATGTCTCTACTACTTCTCAACCACCAGTATCTTTGCAATCAACTGTGGCTATGGCACCTGTGACAGTGACCAAAAAGGTGCCTACCCAAGCTACAAAATCAAGAATTTCAAAATCCAAGTCAAAGAAAGCCCCCTCTAGTTTCTCTCCAAAGAAGCTAGTTGTAACATCCACTAAAAACCAAGAGGGAAGTGTGAAGGGAAGTAAGTCTGGTGAGGGACAAGGTGAACATACAAGAAGCCCTAAGAATAAGGAGGGAGAGGTGTGTGTAACCCAACCTAGTGTAAATGTGGAGTCACAACCAAAATCTTTAATAATAGAAGCATCACACACAAAACTCACCCATAAATTCTTTGGATGTCGACATAATTCACACATCAATTCCTGATTCTCCATCTCTGACTCTCATGGAGAAGCCAAAATCTATAACAAGTGAGCATCATCTTTTAGATGATTTGTTGGCTTACTTGCCATTTCTTTCTGTTCTACTAAGAAATTTGTGCAAAATCTCAAATCAATCACCACAGATTTTACAGTAGTTTCTACTCCAAACTCTGTCATTCCTACTATCTCGGTGAATATTGTTCATCCGTTTACTAGTGATTGTATCTCAACGAATGTGCTTAACAGCAATCATCCGTTGACACTTTCAACTACTACTTCGACGGATGTTTCATATCCGTTGAATATCACTGCACCACTTAAAATCTCAAATGTTGTCACAAGTGCAGATTATTTAGTATTTGTACAATCACTTCTAGGATTGAGGGAAGGGAGTGAACAATTTGAGAGGCTGAGTTGCTCTCAGGAAAAAGGAGAGGAAAAGAGTGAAAATCTGCAAACTATTTCTTCTAGCTTGGAAAAAGTGAGTGAGTGGAGTCTCACCTTAGTAGGTGAAGGTGAGGGTGTGAGGGTGGGAAGACAAGGGGAACTCTTGATGCAAGAAAATAGAGAAAATGAGGTACTGAAGAATGGGAAGAGCCCATTGTAAGTGAGTTAATGGATATCAATGAGGCTGAAAAGAAACAACTATTTTAGCAAGACTATCAAGTTGTCTTAGACTCTATTTCTTATGAAGCTGAGGCATTTACTCACCCTGTTCCGGCTTATCAAGTCTTGGCTGAACAGGATAATGAGGCTGCTGAGAGAATTCTCATTTTGGTGCACACAACTGCTTATATGCAAAGGGCCAAGGATGCAATCACTGCCATTCCCTCCACAGCTGGTGATGATTTTGATTATCCAACTGGTGGTTCTGAGGATATGTTTGGGGATGAAGATGATGATGAAGGAGATTTCATGCCATAGGGGGAGAAGTAGGCCCTAGCTCAAATACAAACACTCTATCTTGGATGTTTAGCAAAGAATGTGATATGTACCATTTCAAATCTACTCTCTTCACTTTAATTCATCAGACTCAGACTGCTATCCAAGCCACTATAGATGCCAACACCAAGAATCTTCTCCAAGCCCACCTTGAATCTCTTCAACTCTACAAAATCCAATCTCTCAAGCAAAATCAAGATGTGTATGAGATCAAGATAGTGATTGGATAGGTCAAAAAGGACATTACTGAGAGATTAGAGTCTATGCTTCATGTCTCAACAATGTTAGATATCAACATGCAACTCAGGAAAAACTCTGATCTCAGCACCAAGGTGGATTCTTTGGATACCGAGCTAAAGACTCTTGAAACCTCTATTACTCAAATCCACCTCCATCAAGCTCAACAAACACTGCTTCTTAATAAACTGGTGGCTGCATAAACCTCAACCTCTACTCAACTTGATGCTAAAAAAAGGGGGAAAAAGCCTCTATCATTTCAGTTAGCAAGAGAGAGTCAGCTAGTGAGGGGGAGAAAGTGCTCAACATACAAGTTAGCAAGGTGATTGTTCCAGCAATTGGCTTCACAAAGCCACCAATACTTGACAACATTGATTTAATCAACATAGTAGCAGCTGAATTGGAGTTGAATGAAAAATGGAAGAAGCCTGATGAGAACATCAAGAAGAAATTTGGTCCAATCAATAAACAAGATAAAGTCTTCTCTCATTTCTCTCGATTGAGACCAATTTCAGTAAATGATATGAGTTTAGGGAACATGGAAAGGGGTCAGCCCTCAACAATCAAATCTCCAAAGGCTAATGTGATTTTTAAGCCAAAGAGAAAATATCTAAAGAACTCAGACAAAAATACATTGGACCTAATGTATGAAACCTCTAAGCCAGATGAGAAGAAGCTACTTGGAAGGTCTATAACTTTCTTCAAAGATCCTAGAGACTCAGTTGTTGTCTTTGCAGCTTGAAGTTTGGCCAAGATAGCATCTTGCTTCTTCTTTTGTTTGAGCTTCTTAGCATCTAAGGCAGCTTGCTTTTTTATTGCCTTATTCTTTCCTTCTCTTCTTTTTTAGCTTCTACAAACTGAGGGTGTTCAGCCACCACACAGATTTCTTTATCATTTCTGTAAATCTTGGCAATTCTTCTTTTAAGTGCTGAATCAGTTGGATCCTTAAAAAATGTAATTGACCTAGCCAACAGCTTCTTCTCATCCGGCCTAGGTGTTTCATACACAATATCCATAGGATTTTTGTCTGAAAACTTTGGGTAGTTTCTTTTAGGCTTCATGATCAGCTTTGCTTTTGGAGATTTGATGCAAGATGTTTGACCATTTTCCAGATAATTCAAACTCATTTCATTCACAGAGATGTGCTTGACTTGAGAGTGATGATTAAAGACTTTGTCTGGTTTCTGAATTGGTCCAAATTTCTGTTGAATTTCTGCATCATTTTCCCCCATTTCTCTTTTAACTCCTTCTCAGCTGATGCTACATCAATCTTTAGCAGTTTGTCATTTGTTTCCAGTTTTGCTGCTACCATATTTATGATACCAATGCTATCCATGGATGGTGGCTTTGTGAAAGTAATTATTGGCACAATTACTTTGTTGACTTGGATATTGAGTTGTTTCTCCCCTAACTAGATGAGCCTTTCTCCCCCTTTTTGTTAGCATCAAGTTGGAGAGTGGAAGGGAGTTGAGCAGCCACCAACTGTTGGAGTAGAGCAGTCTGAGTTTCTTGATTAGCAAGTATCTTGGCCATTGACTTCTCCATATCAGATAATATAGAGTCCATGGCCTCAACCTTTCTATTGAGATCAGCCTCCTTCCTGAGCTTCTGAGCTATCTCAGTCATGGTGGTTCCAGGAAGTCTAGCATCCAACCTTGCTATGAAATCCTGTTTTACTTCAGAGACTTCCTACTTGATTTCATCCACACTTTGACTGTGTTGGAGAGCTTGAATCTTATGCAGTTGGAGTGCTTCAAGATGTTTTGTTAGAAGCCTCTTTGTGCTGGCATTTGTAGATGTCTGAATGGCTGTTTGGGTGTCATGAATCAACTTAAATAGTGTTGATTGAAGATGTGAGTAGGAACATTCTTTTGTTAGCATCTAGGCAGGAACATCTGCATCTCCCCCTATGCTCATGTTGTCTTCATCATCATCCCCACCAGCATCCCCAAATGAGTATTCAGCCAGTTCAAAATCAATGCCAGTAGTTGAAGGCAAAATAGTGATTGCATCCTTTGCTCTTTCTAGAGATTGAGTAGTATACACCAAATTAAGAATTCTTTCAGCCTCCTCATTGCCCTGTACAGCTAATGTTTGATAAGCTGTAACAGGATGAGTAAATGTCTCAGCATCTAGGCAAATTGAATCTATGACAGCTTGATATTCTTGCTGATATCCATCGGGATAGAAGAAATGATTGAGTTTGGAGTAGAAACTATTGTAGACTCTGTGCAGATTGATGAAAATTTAGGCATAGATGTCTCAACAGACTCAGAAAGAAATGGCAAGTGAGCCAACAAATCATCTAAAAGATGATGCTCACTTGCTTGGATTTTTGGCTTCTCCAAAAGAGTTAAAGATGGAGAATTTGGAAGTGATGTATTGATCATGTCAACATCCAGTGAGTGTGTGGGTGAATTTGGTGTTTCAGGTGCTTCAATTATTAAGAATTTTGGCTGTGACTCCACATTTATTGGAGTCACATCAATCTGACTTTGAGATGGTGCAGTGACTGGGTCTTTAGCTCCAGTTTGCACTGTGTGTGTTCCCTGTGCATCCCCAAGGGTTTTTTATCTTTCTTTCTTGCATAAGTTTGTGGTAAACTTGTGTCCTTAACCCTCTTGATCTGTTCTTCTGGTTGGGAGATTGTTTCAATAGTAACATCCTTTTGGAGGATGAAACTAGAATTGAGCTTATTTCCTTATTAACAACCACAGTTTATTGAGAAACTGTGGTGTGGCTAGGCTTGGGTACACTCATATCACCATCCTTATCCTTAGGGTTTCTTTGATTTTCACCCTGTCCCTCACCTTGCTCACTCACCTTCACACTCCCTTCTTTGTGTTTAGTGGATTTTGTAACTGATTTTTTTTAAAAGAAACCAGAGGGGGCTTTCTTAGTTTTGGGTTTAGAAGTTATTGTTATGGTAGCTTGGGTAGGCATCTGTTGGGTCATTGACACAGATGCCATTGCTACACTTGAAGGCAAAGAAATGTGTGAGGTTGGAAGAGTGGAGACAATGGTGCTTACCTCACTTACCTGAGGTCCCTCCATGATTGGAAAATACTGGAGATGCACCTCTTTGTGGTGATTTGTCCTGTTAAGATCTGCAATAATCCTCCTTTCTTGAACCCAACAATTCAGCTTGTTGGTTGGGTTCTCAATTTCAATGTTCTCATTGAGATGGTTAGCAAGCATCATAAAGAATCTAGCATAGTAGACACGTTTACCTCTCTTATTCAGTTCTCCTAACTTAAAAACTAACTCAAACAAGAGCAAGTCATTGAAATTAAAGTATTTATCAGTAACTAGCATGTAAAGCATGTTAAACATGGAGATGTTAACAGAGTCAAAATTGCTAATTTTACCAGAGAAAACCTTAGTTACCATATCACACAGATAACTCCATTCCTTTCTTAGACTTAACCTCCTAATTTCACTTAACTTAGAGGTAGTGAGTGCATAGCCCATAGAATTTATCATGTTAACTATATTAGTGTCTGTGTATGGAACAGTAGCAGTGTTATCTGGAATTCTAAAGCATGCTTTAATAATATCACTATTAATGGAAAACTGCTTACCTTTGAGAGTAAATGTTATGGTCTTGTCAGTAGAGTTGGACACCGCAGTTATCCATATATCCTTCACAACTTCACAGTAGATTGTGGATGATTCCAGCATAGCATAACTGAGTTTACAGCTCTTCATAAAATCCATCATCATGTGGAATTCTCCAGACTGAGGAATCTCCTTATTAACAAGTGCTGCAAAGTTGTTCTTTTCATAGATATATCCGGATTGAGACATGATTTTCACTACTGGTGCCATTATTAGAGAATGAGAAATTTGCAGAGAGAATATTTGCTTTGAAGAAGAAAGGAAGTTAGAGCAATTGATTTGAGAATAATAAAATAGTAGAATAAAAATGAATTCTGCTTTTATATTTCTCAGAAATAAATTGTCAAAAATAATAAAGAGAAATAAAGTAACCAATCAAAATAGTCCAAAATAGCCGTTTAAAAATAAATAAACTGTAAAAATTCTGTCACTTATCCGTCGTGTCATGCTTACAAACTGTAAGTATACTCGATGGATAATGTTCAAAGTTTTAACGGCTAAGATTGAGACTATTCGACGGATGAGGATAAATCAGTTATCCGTTGGGTTATAAAAAATCCAGAAAAGTAATTGATTTTAATTAACAAATAATATTCCGACGGATGATCAAACTCGATGGATAATGAACATCCGTCAGGATGTAAATTTTGACTTAGCCAAAATTTCATCCAAAACAGAAAAATCAATTAAGTTTCTGGCTGCATTATAACTTGCAAAAATATCTGAAATGATTCAAGAATAATTAAGCATACCTAACTCACTTACCAACCTTGAAAAGGTGGATTCATCAAGTGGCTTGGTAAAGATATCTGCAAGCTACTTTTCACTTGGAACAAAATGAAGTTCCACAGTACCATTCATCACATGTTCCCTCATGAAGTGGTACTTGATGTCTATGTGCTTTATTCTTGAATGTTGCACTGGATTTTTAGTGATGGCAATTGCACTTGTGTTATCACAGAAAATGGAAATTCTATCCACTTGTAGACCATAGTCTAATAATTATTTTTTCATCCACAATATCTGTGCACAGCAACTGTTGGGTTCTGAGGCATAAAACGCAGTGGATAAAAGTAAATAAAAAAAAATTTCGAAACCCAAAAACAGGATCCATGTATAATTATGGACAAATTATGGAGATAACGAATCATACCTTTTCAAGAGCTTAACTTTCACGAACTCAACGGAGATCCTAGCTATCACGCTTTGTGTCTACCTCTCGGAGAAACACCTCTATGGTATCCACACGAGCACCTCCAAGAACGACTCACAAACTTGACTACGGAATGGATGTACTAGCCTCCTCTTGACGATCCAAATTGCCTCTGCCTCTCTTTGCTGCTAGTGTTTCTCAAAAAACGTGCACACTATTTAACCTATCATTATCTATTTATAATGCTGATTAAAAAGGCCCATAACAGCAAAGCCCAACCCTAGTAGGTATTGGATTAAATAATAAAAACGAATTTCTATTATTTAATTAATAACTAAGTCATACTTAATTATTATGGGCAAAAACATTCCTTTTAATTCGAATTTATATTATCTCAATTAAGTCTTACTTAATTATAATAAAATTCGAATAATCTTCAATTAATTTAAATCCATAATTTAAATTAACTATTCCATTAAGTGCTCTATTTGTGCGACCCTATAGCCTATTATTTAATTGGCAATAATTTTATTCTCTAAAAAATTATAAATAATGAGCGGTATCTAGTAATACATTATTGCTACCCCAAGTAATAATAATTAAATCGGTGATCGATTAAACCTTTCGTGAATAATATACAATGTAATATAATCCCTTTAACCAAATATTATAGATTAAACTAGAGGCATGTAATGTGTCATCCTCATTATAGTTTAATCCAAGTTTCCTTGATCACTTGATCAATGAGTAGACTATCATATCAAATCAACATTTGAGCGTGAACATGCATTTCCTAGTCTAGCTCACACAAGAGGCCAATAATATCACTCCTAAAATAGGAGGTTAAATCCCATCTATATCATTCATATTTCTCATACGATTCATAATATACCCAATGTCCACTTTTATCATTACCCGGTCAAGGATAACTTTTGATGTAATCAATGCATATTAATTCTCGTATAGAAATATAATGACTTCAGGTCTAAGGACCATTACATAATTATCACTATGAGAATTACTTATGACACAACAGACATGTAGAATCTTATATTGGGTCTGTCCAGCACCATGTACATATACATCTGCTTGTGTTTTTTTTACTTTAGTATCACTATACCTATGATCAATGAGATGTGATCATTAGTCAACAAACACACCAGTCTTAATGCATTATTATTGTCTGTTAGGTCACACTTTCACTGTAGAGGGGGTGAATACAGTGTTTATTACAATCAAATCAAACTTCAAGAACTTATGTAACAGAAAACAAACTTTATTGAAACAATAAACTATGTTACAATCTGGAACTGTTATCTCTCAGTGATGAACAAAAATATCACGAGAGCTGCTAGGGTTATAGTAAATAATATTCTCGATAATGATAACACTTATAGTGTAAACCCTATGTCTGTGTTTATATACTACACAGTTACAAGATAATCGCTAATTGATATGGAATATAATTCTGCTTCCTAAAATATATCAATCAGATATCTTCTATTCCAAATATTCCATTCTTCACGGAATTCCTTCTTCATGCATATCTCTTCTTATGTTTATCTTGATCTTCTTAACTTCAATCAGCTACTGTCCTTATCTGATCGTCCTTCAGCACTTAAGTTCCGATATCTATCTCCTGATGCTTATCTCCTGATAACATAAGTACTGATATCCCTTAAGTTCTGACTTCCAGTATAAGTACTAATTAGTTAAGTACTGATTTGTCCTGTTCAAATAAGATCTGAAATCTAAACATAAAACATATTAGCCATGACATTATCAAATATATCTAACAATCTCCCCCAACTTGTAAATTAGCAAAATATACAAGTTTAACAGATATTTGATGATGTCAAAAACATTAAGTACAAATGCATGAGAAATAGACAAGATAACTACAACTTACAGTCCTTAAAGCTTTTACCAATTCAACTTCTGATAACAACTTTGGTCTGTATAAATGTCAGAATTTAAGCAGTTGTAGATCTTCAACTTGGCTTCATCATTTTCTGATCTCTCTGATGTCAGGAGTTGTTCTGAGATAATTCTTCAACAAACATTTCTCAGCATATCTGAGTTCATCAATCATTCTCCGTTTGACATCTTTAAGCTCTGCAGTATCTTCACCAGTTTGAAATATTGCAGCTCTGAGATCATTAATCTTTGCTTTTCTCAACTCCCGATCTAGTCTTATGACATAAGCTTTGTTAGACTCTAGATTGAATTCAAGCCCCTTAATACCAAGATATGTTCTGATCTGTGCAGTATTAGGCTTCATATCAACAATATCACCATTGTGATTTCTGTACTTTGGAACATATCTGCTGTCAGACTTAACAGAATAAAGCCTTTTCTGTCTCTGAATCTGTTCTTTTAAGTAGTTTGCAGCGAGTCTCTGTTATTCTGTCATCCACTTGAAGTAAGAAAAGCACATGCTCCAATTCTTCAAAATACTTCAAAGGAATGGCATTTTGTCTTATATGATAAACCCTACCATCTGTCATGAAATACAACATGATGTACTCTTTCAAGTAGGTATGGTAAACCATCTGTACAGATTCTAATTGATTCAATCTCTCAGGAGTTGCTCCAATACCTGGTTCACTCAAGGAAGTTGGATCATCGGTAGTGTTGTGTACTCTTCTTTCATCAGCACTTCCCAATCCAGTTTATCTCTAGCTTCCTTTCCAGTAACTACTCTTGCTTCAAAACCACTTGGAGTAGTCTTCAAAGATTGAGTCTGTTTTGCTTTAGTGAATCCTGGTAGGAGTGTTTTAGATTTATTTTCTGATATCAAGTTAACTTGAGCACTGTCAGAGGTTACTTGCTTCTTCTGAATATCAGAACTTACAATTTCTTGACTCTGAACAACTTGAGCCATGTCAGAGGTTGTTTTAAGAACTTTTCTTGAAGTCAGAGCAAGATCATCTTTTCCATCAGTAATTTCTTCTTCCTCAGGAGGTACATAAGGCTTGATAGGTTCACCAACCTTTTCTTTACCCTTGGATCTTGGATCTATCTGTGGTTGTGATCTAGCCAAAGTTTCTTCAGTATGTATCCTTTCTTTGATCACAATGCCTTTAGGTTTGGAAGTAACTTTTTATCAGAAGCTTCAGATTTAGATGTGACTTTCTCTGATTTAAGTCTGGCTTCTTCTTCCTTTAAACTTTCCAAGTCCATCCCTGGATTTTCTTGAAGAAATAACTGTCTTGACATTTCCTCATCAAGATCTAGAAGTTCATCAGAACTTATCCTTTTACCAGCAGCAGAACTTATTCTTTTCCCAGTATCAGAACTTGTTCTGTGACTAGCTTGTCTTGATGTAAACCTTCTACCTTGACTATGACCACTACCCATTCCAGAATTTCCTTGGTCATCTTTTCCATCATCATTTCCTTGCAGTGACTTGTTGGTTTTGCATTTGGACTTAATTACCTTCTCCCCCTTTTTGGCATCAGCAGGTAATAAAAGAGAGATAAGTAGTTCCACTGAGGTCTGGATTTCAGTAAGTTGTGATTGCTGAGAAGCTTGATTTGTCAGAATTTGATCAAGCTGAGCTTGTTGCTTCTCTTGAGTTTTCTCAATATAAGCAACCCTGTCAATGGTAGGTTGGAAGAACTTTTTCTTATCAATTTTCCAAACTTGTTCCTGTTTGATAAAGTTCTCCTGAATCTTGTGTAGCTCTGCATGAGTGTTGGAATGAAGACCTTGTAGATGTTTAGTACTCAATGCAGTGACTCTAAGATGGATTTTAAAATCATCAGAATGTAACATTTCATCAGCTTTAGTCAAGTGCTCAGCAAGATGTAAAGCATTCGGAACACATGAAACTGAGTTCCATTCCTTAGTCCACTCCTGACCTGCAGGAGTTTCACTCCAAGGTACTGGTGTATCCCTGATAACAAACTCCTTTACCAGTTCAGACTTAGGAAGAGTCAGTGGAGGAGTATGTCCGGAAGGACCTGCTTCATCAGCATCTACAGTTGTAGCAGCCTCACCAGTATCTCCAACATTTGCAGCATCAGAACTTATAGAATCAGTATCTTCTGATAAGACAACTGTGTGAGTAGCAATGGAGGCTTCAACATCCTCTAATTGCTGATCTGATACTAAGTTCTGATCAACAGCCATATCCTGATGCTCACCTAAAATCTGATCATCAGCATCTTGATGCAGAGAAGGTGTTAGTGATAACTCAGGAGTTTGAACAGCATCAGTAACAGGTGTTGTGGAAGGATTATTTGCTGTTGGAGCTTCTAAGAAAAGTATTTCAGGCACAACCAGGTTCTGAATATCAATTTCAGCACTTGTGCCTGGATCAACAAGAGACATAGAAGGTGAATTAGCCTTGTCAGATATAGGTTCCTGAGATGGAGTTGATGGAGAAGAAGTGACTGGAGCAAATTCCTTGTCTTGTGAGATCAGAGATTCCTGATCCCCTTCCTTAGCTGCTTCCTCCTCATCATCTGAAACTGGCCTTTGTGCCCTCTGTTTCTTGTACTTCCTTGTTGATTTGGATTCCTTGGGAGTTGCAGGAACCGTCATACGTCTAAGCCTCTTGAGAAGCCTAGAACCCCCAATTGCAGAATCCTTCTGAGAAGTTGCCTTCTCAGCTTCATTTACCACAGGTTCTGAAGAGGGAATCTGATCCTCAGAATCTGATTCATCTCTCAAATTAATCATCCTCCTCTTCTGAGATGTTTGAGGAACAGTCTTTGTTCTCTTTGGTTTAGAGGATGTAGGCTTCACAGTAGGTGCTGAAGAAGAAGGTTGAGCAGTCTGTGAAGTGGAGAGATAGGATTTGAGATAAGTTCTGAGGGTAGGTTGAGTAGAATGAGAGGTAGGTACTGAGGTTGATGGATTTTGGTTATGGTGAGTTGGTTGAACCATTTGAGTAAACAGATTTGTAAGTAGCAGGATCAGCATTTACCAGAATCTGTTTCACAGACTGAGGAATCTGTAATTGTCTCACCATTGATTTCTTTGTGTCAGCATTTATCAGGTCGTTAAAGTATCTTTTTGCAACCTTAAAAGGTGGGGTTTGAGTGCTGACTAACTGGGGTTCAGCAGTACAATACGTATAAATAAGTTGACAGAATCTAGCAAAATAAACAACATCTCGATCCTCTGTCATCCTATCCCCAATAAAACCAATTATCCCAGTTGCAAAATCAAAATGAGTTTGATGAATAATAGCATACCCGATGTGCTGACTCAGAATTGGGATGGCATCAAAATTTGAACATTTGTTGCCAAAAGCCTTGGTGATGCAATCGAAGAAGAAACTCCATTCTCTTCTGATATTAGCCCGTTTCAACTGTCCAAGTTTCGTTAGACTCTTTTCATATCCCAAATCAGTCATTAACTCCCGAAGTTCTGATTCCTCTGGTATAGAGAAGGTACAATCTTCTGGAAGATGTAATGCTCTTCGTACTGTACCAGGAGTGACTACATAGGATGAATCACCCACTTGGAAGATAATACTGGGAGTTCCTCATTTACCACCATCATCAAAAACTCCAGTCCTCCAGAACCGCAGAACTTGTTGACTGAAAATAATTCAGGCTGAGTTAAGGCGTACCCAACCTCACTATGTGCAAGAAGATCTTGCACAAAATGCAATTCAGATGGAGCTTCAGCATGATCAAGAATTGCAGCATAGTTGTTTGGAACAAACTTTGCTCCATCAATGATTAAATCCTTTGGTGCCATGTGAAAAAATATTGAAATTCAAGTATGCCTGTTAGGTGTTGAGATAATGTCTGTATGAAAAACCAACGTGAGGAAGAATGAGAAAGAGAGTAAAAGTAAGAAGAGAGATAAAGTATAAAGAAAATAAAAGATTTAAAGAAATCTTCTCTCTGTTGTTCTTATACTCTGAAAAAAAATGTTACCGTTGGAACCTGTCAGACATGCAGTAATAACGGATAGTTACTGGGCTCGAGAAACAGGAATGATTACTTACCCAGTTGCCTTGTTTCAAGGAAAAAACCATTTCAGTTATCAAGAGACACAGTTTTAATTCAAAATTTAAACCGTTAGCACTGATTGAATTATTTTTTCACTGCAACATTAATATTCTGAAAAAGAATCATTGTTAAAAATGACCGAGATAATTTCGATGAATAAGTGCTGACAAAGAATCAGAACTTAAATAAAGACAAAATTTAAATGGTCATCAGAATACAAGCAGGATTTAACAACACAGATAAAATAACTCAGAGACAAAATCTTGAAGTAAAAACAGTTTTCATTAATATATCAAGTCAATACATATATGAAATAGAAATTACATCAATACAAGATTTTCCCTAAGCTTCTAATCCTAACGTCAACAGCTTTAGTCCTAGCTAAGAAGCCTGACAAAGCTGAGGATGAAGAAGAACAGGAAGAAGACGAGATTAAGTCATCTTCCTCTTCCTATCTTCGACGAACAAGATAGCGAGTTGAATGATTCGCTCTTGCTGACGGATAGCTTCCCGCCTTTCCTCCTCCAGGCGCTCCAGATGGCGATGGTAATCCATCTCGAAGAATAGAAGGTGAGCCAGCACCTCCTGTGGGACAGAGTCCCAGATCTCCTCAGGAATGGCTGTGATATGCCACTCCTGCTGCCACTCGGCACAACTGAGCTCCATTGTGAAGGTTTGTGTGTTCAAAAACATGTTGTATCGAACCATTGTGTTTTTGACAGAAGAAGGAGGATAAGTGTGTGAGAAGAATGTGATGGATAGACTAATGTGAAGTGGCTGTGTATATAGGCAAGATAATGCCAAGAGACGCAAGGATATTTAATGCTGACAGGTAGAATTAATTCTACCTCGTCTCCCTAGACTTTGAAAAAGAATAACAGTCATTGGAAAAGGAATGTGCACATGTAACAAGAGTGAACTGTTCAAGGACGAGTGCCATTATGTTTTAACCATAGACTATTAATCTTCCACTTCAACATTTCGAAATTAATCTGAGACTGTTACCAAATTTTACTCACAGATAAGTCAAGTAAAGGGTTAGACTGAAAAATCAGAACTTAGACCTATACCAGAACTTAACAGTCATCAGAACATAATGTCTTAACTCGAACAAGGAATATCTATCTTAGTAAATACTCATATAAGTTCTTAGTTATGAACGTCAGAACTTAATCATCAGAACGTGTAACTAGAACTTGTCCTCAGAATTTGTGCAAAAATGACACAATGACTGTTTATCTAAAATAACATAGACCACCACAGAAATTTTCATCATTCAGATGGAGTGATTAGTGTGTGCATTAAGCTAAATAACAGACAAAGAGTAAAGTCTGATCTACTTCAGTACATCTTAGAAATAAGTCACAATTAAAATTTTGCTAAAGAGCTGTCATTATCCTGAAACCTACTGATAAATGAGTTCATGCATGAGTCCACCTCAACTGTTTTTGTGCTAATTTTATGCATCTTTTGAAATTCTATTTTACAGTGGCTTCTCAGTGTAAGTGAGTCACGACTGTTTATCAGAATTTATGCTATTATCAGAGTATTTCTCCAGTAATCATAGAGTGTGAAAAATCACCAAGAAAATATTTTGCTTTTCTAATGCATATTTACTTAATACCAGCAATGCACTTGGGTCGTCCCTTTCACATTTTTACTCTAGATCTCAAAGGAGTACCTGATTTTATTCTTTGATTCTTGTTCTTTTTCTTTTGATAAGTGAGGTTTATCAGCACTTAGTACATTCAGCAGTTTTACTAGAATCAGAACTTAAACAGATGAGTAGCATTATTCTAATTTGGGACTTAGTAATAAGATGAATAAAGTAAACTAAACTAAGCTCAAGTATCAGAATTTGCTTGTGTCATTAGATTTCCACAGAAATAATTACTTCTTTCATGGGATCATTTGTTTATTGAAGACTAGTAGGTCAGTATCTAGCATAATTATCCTCATAGGATTGAATGATTACTTAAACAGATATATCACTTATGAGAGTTAAGAGATATGTATCAGACAACAGTCAGTACTTAAAAACATTTATCAATTAATGCACAGAATGTACAAAGAGATTAATTCTGTAAATACTGATCATAAAGTCTGATAACATGGAACAAGTTTAAGCAGATTTAGAGAAAGAACCTGAAATCATTCCAAGTTCATTTACCAATTTTGTAAAGGTAGCTTCACACAGTGGTTTTGTGAAGATATCTGCTACTTGTTGATCTGTGGGAACAAAATGCAATTCCACTGTACCTTCATCCACATGTTCCCTGATGAAATGGTACCTGATGCTGATGTGCTTTGTCATAGAGTGTTGAACTGGATTACCTGTCATAGCAATAGCACTTTGATTATCACAGTAAATAGGGATTTTGAAATATGTTAACCCATAATCCAGTAACTGATTCTTCATCCAGAGAATCTGTGCACAGCAGCTTCCTGCAGCAATATACTCTGCTTCTGCAGTTGATGTGGAAATTGACTTTTGTTTCTTGCTATACCAAGAAACCAACCTGCCTCCAAGAAATTGGCAGCTACCACTTGTGCTTTTCCTGTCAATTTTACAACCTGCAAAATCTGCATCTGAGTAACCTATTAATTTAAAATCTGATTCTCTAGGATACCATCCTAGATCAGCTGTTCCTTTAAGATACTTAAAGATTCTTTTTACAGCTGTTAAGTGAGGTTCTCTTGGATCTGCTTGAAATCTTGCACAAAGACAGGTAGCAAACATGATATCTGGTCTACTAGCAGTCAGATAGAGAAGTGAGCCAATCATACCTCTGTAATCAGTAATATCTACTGAATTACCAGTATCCTTATCCAGTTTTGTTGCAGCGGCCATGGGAGTGGATGCACTTGAACAGTCTTGCATTCCAAATTTCTTCAGCAAGTTTCTGGTGTACTTAGATTGACAAATAAAAGTTCCTTCTTCACTCTGCTTGACTTGAAGACCCACAAAATAACTAAGTTCTCCCATCATACTCATCTGATATCTTGACTGTATTAGGTTGGCAAACTTTTTGCAAAGTTTGTCATTTGGAGAACCAAAAATAATATCATCAACATAAATCTGGATCAAAAGTAAGTCCTTGCCATGGTTGAGATAGAACAATGTTTTGTCAATAGTTCCTCTGTTGAATCCACTTTCCAGAAGAAACTGAGCTAAAGTCTCATACCATGCTCTAGGAGCTTGCTTAAGTCCATAAAGTGCTTTATCAAGCCTGTAGACATACCCTGGATGTTTGGAATCTACAAAGCCTGGAGGTTGTTCAACATATACTTCCTCTTCCAATTCTCCATTGAGAAAAGCACTTTTCACATCCATTTGAAAGACAGTAAACTTTTTGTGAGCAGCATAAGCCATGAATATCCTTATGGCTTCTAACCTAGCAACTGGAGCAAATGTTTCATCATAGTCAATTCCCTCCTGTTGAGAATATCCTTTTGCAACCAGCCTTGCCTTGTTCCTTACAATTATGCCATCACTGTCAGTTTTGTTTCTGAATACCCACTTTGTACCAACAACCGATCTATTCTTGGGTCTTGGCACTAAGGTCCAGACTTTGTTTCTTTCAAATTCATTCAACTCTTCCTGCATTGCTTGCACCCAATCAGCATCTTGAAGAGCTTCTTCCACTTTCTTTGGCTCAGACTGAGAGAGAAAAGAATTGTAAAGACATTCATTCGAAGTACCTGTTCTAGTTCTGACACCTGCCTCAGGATTTCCAATTATCAAATCAGGTGTATGTGATTTTGTCCACTTCCTTGCAGATGGAAGATTTTCTCTAGAACTGGATGCTCCCTCATGATTCATGCTGTCTTCGGTTTCATTTTCTGATGCTCCCCCTGAAACTATGCTCTCTGAGTTGGATCCTTCAGTATCAGTACTTGGCTTATCAGAACTTGACGAATCAGAATTTGAAGAGCCAGATGTATGTTCTGATGCTTCTTGAGATGTGATAATATCTTGAGTATGCTCCCCCTACATTGGTGCATCTTCCTTTGACGTAGTCACCACAGTTTCAATAACATCAGAGTTTAATCCATCAGAATTTACAGTATCAGGACTTAGACTATCAGGACTTGAGGTATCAGAATATGAATCTTCATTTTCAAATCTCAGCTGATCATGATCAATGCAATCTTCAAGTCCAGTGATCTTCTTGTCATCAAAAGAGACATTGATAGATTCCATGACCACTTTTGTTCTCAAATTATAGACTCTGAAGGCTTTTGTAGAAAGTGGATATCCAACAAAGATTCCCTCATCAGCTTTTAGATCAAACTTGGATAGCTGTTCAGGATGAGTCTTGAGAACAAAGCACTTACATCCAAATACATGAAAGTATTTGAGATTTGGCTTCTTGTTCTTCACCATCTCATGTGGTGTTTTTCCATGCTTGTTAATGAGTGTTGCATTTTGAGTAAAACAAGCAGTCTGCACAGCTTCAGCCCAGAAATAGGTTGGAAGCTTTGCTTCTTCAAGCATTGTTCGTGCAGCTTTAATGAGAGTTCTATTCTTCCTTTCAACAACTCCATTTTGCTGTGGAGTTCCAGGAGCAGAAAATTCCTGCTTTATTCCATGATTTTTGCAGAACTCTTCCATTATCAGATTCTTGAATTCAGTGCCATTATCACTCCTCAAAATTTTCACAGAATCTTTGATCAATTTATCCAGATGTTTGACATGATCAATCAGGATAGATGCAGTTTCACTTTTTGTGTGCAAGAAATACACCCATGTGTATCTGGTGAACTCATCTGCTATGACTAACACATATTTCTTCTTTGCAATAGACATGACATTCACTGGACCAAATAGATCAACATGAAGTAGATAATAAGGCTCAAGAATTGATGATTCAGTCTTGCTCTTGAACGAAGATTTTCTTTGTTTAGCCTTCTGACATGAGTCACAAAGACCATCAGGAACAAACACTGATTTTGGCAATCCTCTCACAAGATCTTTCTTGATCAGTTCATTTATCTTGTTGAAGTTTAAATGAGAGAGTTTCTTGTGCCAATTCCAGCTTTCTTCAGTTGAGGCTCTACTCACTAAACAGATTGCAGAACCATCAGAACTTGTTGAAAGCTTAGCTTCATAAATGTTACCACGCCTGAATCCCTTCAGAACAATTTTTTCTTTAGATTTACTAACTATTTCACAATGTTCTGCAAAGAAATCAACATGATAACCTCTGTCACAGATTTGACTTATACTCAGTAAGTTGTGTTTAAGTCCTGAGACCAGAGCTACATCTTTAATGATGACATTCCCAAGATTGATATTGCCATATCCCAAAGTTTTTCCAATGTTGCCATCTCCATAAGAAACACTTGGGCCAGCTTTCTCCACAAAGTCTGATAGCAGGGCCTTATTTCCAGTCATATGTCCTGAACATCCACTGTCCAGAACTAAAATATTTTTCCTGTTGCCCTGCAATCAAAAAGACCACTAATTATTAGTTTTAAGGACCCAGACTTGCTTGGATCCTTTGGCCTTTTTAGGTTTGTTAACATTTGCAGCGGATTTAGCATCAGATTTTATGTTAACAGTTTTCTTATCAGAACTTATACTACCAGACTTTGAATCAGAACTTACACTAGAAGGAACAACAGAAACTTTCTTTAAAGAAGGTTTTATTTGATAATAATCATAGTACAAACTATGATATTCCTTACAAGTATAAATGGAATGCCATAAACTACCACAATGAAAACAAGGATTTTGTGGTTTGTATCTAACAGACTGACTCTTAACTCCTGATTTTGAAGATAAGGAGTTAATATTCTTATTTTTCCTGCAAAAAGAAGCCAGATGGTTAGAACTTCCACAGTTATGACATGCTTTCCTAGGAGCATCAGGAACAGATTTATAGTTATTGCTTTTATTCATACCTTCCTTTCCATTCCTGTTTTTCCTAGGTGATTTTACCTTGTTTGCATTCTTAACATCTTTCAGCTTATGCTTAAGCTGCTTCTTTGTCATTAAGCCTATGTTAACTTCAGCTATCTTTTCCTGTTTTAGTTTGTCAGAAGCTAATTCCTTTTTAACTTCTGATTTCTCATTTTCAGATTTTTCAGTTACAAACTTAACAGGTTTTAACTTCGGCTTTTGCTTATCAACAGGCTTAATTTCTACAGTTCCTTTTTCATTTTTATTTTCTCCATAACCTAAGCCCTCTTTCCAGTTTCCACTACTTAGCAAATTTTGAGTTGTTTTGCCAGAGTTAGTCCAAGTTCTGATAATCTCTCTCTCCTTTTCTAACTCAGTTTTTAGAGATTCATTCATTTTTAGCACTTCATCCCTAACATGAAAAGCATCATCTCTATCCTTCTGAGTTTGATGGAACATGACTAACTCTTTTTCTAAGAAATCATTTCTTTTCCTAAAAGCAAGATTTTCAGAAGTTAATCTTTCACATGTTAAAGTTTGATCTCTATAACTAACAAACATGGTTTTAAGATATCTTCTCAACTCATTAATATCATCAGTATGAAAAGCATAAGTAGTCTGAGGTACCTTTGTTTCAGCAGCTTCAGAACTGCTCTCAGAACTTGATTTATCAGCATTTGCCATCAATGCATAGTTCTCTTCACTTTCAGAGTCTGAGGTGTCTGTCCAGCTTTTCTGCTTTGTGACAAGAGCTTTGCCTTTGTCACTCTTGGTCTTCTTGCAATCAGGAGATATGTGGCCTTTCTCACCATAATTGTAACATTTAACATTAGCGTAATCTCCTCTATCAGACTTTCCTCCTCTTCCTTCAGATCTTCTGAAATTCTTCTTATCAGAACTTATGCCTTTCCTGGAAAACTTCTTTCCCTTCCTGAATTTCCTGTATGCAATCTTTGTGATTCCTTTCACCATAAGAGCACACAGCTTCATCATCTCCTCATCAACATCAGTTTCAGGCAAGCTTTCAGAATCTGAGTCATCATCACTCTCAGAACTTGATGACTCAGTATCAGACTTTATGATAAGAGCTTTACCCTTGTCTTTCTTTGAGGAAGGTGGTTTGGGGGATTCCTCTTCAGCCTTGAGAGCAACTGTCCTTGACTTTCCTCCTTTCCTCTTGCTTCTTTGTTCCATCTCAAGTTCATGAGTCTTGAGCATTCCATAGATTTCATCAAGAGTTGTTTCATCAAGATTGTAGTTGTCTCTTATTGTTGTTGCCTTCAAATCCCAACATTCAGGAAGAGCTAACAGGAATTTAAGGTTTGTATCTTCAAGATCATATTCCTTATTAACCGACGACAAGTCATTCAAGAGTTTGACAAATCTATCATATACATCAGTCAATGACTCATTAGTCTTAGAGTCAAAGTGTTCATACTCTTGAGTGAGTATTGTCTTCCTGTTCTTCTTAACTGTTTCAGTTCCTTGACACCTTGTCTCCAGTGCATCCCATATCTCCTTAGCAGTCTTGCAGTTGATTACCCTGTTTGACATTACATTATCAATGGCACTATGCAATAAGTGTCGTACCTTGGCATCCTTAGCAATAGATGCTATATCTTCAGCAGTGTAATCACTCTTTTCCTTTGGTACGGTCATTGTTGCTTCACCTGCAACTACAACTGCGAGCTTGGTAGGTTTGTGAGGCCCTTCCTTGATTCTATCAAGGTATTCTGGATCTGTTGCTTCCAGAAACATGGTCATCCTTACCTTCCATATGGGATATTCAGATGGTCTCAATATGGGAACTCTGATAGTCTCATATCGACTCTGAGTTGATGTCTTTGATGATTCCTCAGTTTTGGTAGGCTTAGTTGGAGTTTCTGTGTCAGACATGATTGTGTTTGGATCTTTAACTGTATGTGTGTTAACAGAAGGCTCTGATACCACTTGTTAGGTCACACTTTCACTGTAGAGGGGGTGAATACTGTGTTTATTACAATCAAATCAAACTTCAAGAACTTATGTAACAGAAAACAAACTTTATTGAAACAATAAACTCTGTTACAATCTGGAACTGTTATCTCTCAGTGATGAACAAAATATCACGAGAGCTGCTAGGGTTATAGTAAATTATATTCTCGATAATGATAACACTTATAGTGTAAACCCTATGTCTGTGTTTATATACTACACAGTTACAAGATAATCGCTAATTGATATGGAATATAATTCTGCTTCCTAAAATATATCAATCAGATATCTTCTATTCCAAGTATTCCATTCTTCACGGAATTCCTTCTTCATGCATATCTCTTCTTATGTTTATCTTGATCTTCTTAACTTCAATCAGCTACTGTCCTTATCTGATCGTCCTTCAGCACTTAAGTTCCGATATCTATCTCCTGATGCTTATCTCCTGATAACATAAGTACTGATATCCCTTAAGTTCTGACTTCCAGTATAAGTACTGATTAGTTAAGTACTGATTTGTCCTGTTCAAATAAGATCTGAAATCTAAACATAAAACATATTAGCCATGACATTATCAAATATATCTAACATTGTCCCTTAATAATAATACTCGACTAGGGACCTTTAGGAATATTGATACTATTCTCATAATCTCATTTCTAAGTCACGTACTTAGAGATATAGAATTGCATATCATATTCCAAGGACATTTATTAATCTAACATTTATATCGCAGTGAATTAAGAATTAATAAACTATAAAGGGAATAATCGATAGAACATAAACATTAATAATCCTAATGTCTTAAACTAAAACATCATAATGTTGTCTTTAGGGCACAAACACTAACTGTATGTCCATCCTTTTTACAAAAGGTACATTTCAATTTTTTCTTCAAAACTGGAGAAGCATTTGTACTATCAGTATCACCAGATGTAATGGTATTTCTTCCAAAATTTTGCTTAGCTAAACCACCACTGTTAGCCATAAAGGACATTGTCATACCAGGACCAACTCTCTAACTTTCTTCTTATTTCACTATTAAGAAAGCCTGATTGATGTTAGGTAGAGGGTTCAACATCGGTATCTGACCTTGTACAGATGAGAAACTATCATTAAGATCCATAAGAAAGTGAATAAGTCTCTTCATATGTTCTCTTTCTTCCTAGAGTTTTTGCTGATCACAAGTACAATCACAATTACAATGAACTGTTGGCTCTAAAGCTACATCCATAGATTTTTCATCTTATGAAAATAAATCTCCACTAACTAATCATATTGTTCCAAAGCATGCAAATCTTTTAAAATTTGATAAACTCGATGACCATTTATGCCAGAAAACTGTTCATGTAATTCCTTCAATACTTCTTGAGCTGATTGCACAAAATCCATTCCATTTTTAATATCATCAGAAATCGTGTTTAAGATCCAACTAATAAGCATATCATTGACTCTTTCCCATTGATTTTTCAAAGGAGAATCATCATTCGGTTTGGGTAGAGTGCCATTAACAAGTCCTAACTTATTTTTAGCAGAAAGAACAGTGGTCATAGACCAGAGTCCAAACTTATCAGTCCCTATTAGTTTCTTAGAAATCAACACCAAGCCAGGATGATCATTATTAGAAAGATAGAGAGGATGTAGATTGGAAGTAACATGAATTTTCTTATCTCCATTTAGAGTTACTACTTGTTTTTCATCATTTTCTTTAGTTTTGATTATGTTTTCATTCTGTGTACCAATCGCAAGAGCATTTGTATATGTTCTTCTTGCCATTAATCTCAATTATCAACAACAACTATGGTTCTCAATTATCAATAAAAGAACAACTAATAGGATATTAGGTCCGTAATCAACTATAGAGGGGGTCAATACAGTTTATGCAATCAATTCGATAAAGCTTCAAAAAAATCAACAATTTTTATATTAACAGATAAAAACTGATTACAAACGTATTCTCTCAAAAGGATGAACAAATATTCTTGAGAGCTGTTAGGTTATGCGAATGATATAACAATGTTCGCAATGCTTATAGCATGAACCTAATATGTGCTGTATATAGAGCATAACTACACAATCAAATAAGGAATCATATTCTATTAGAATAAGAAAACCTATCCATGTATGATTTCTTCTGAGATAAAGTCCTTCACCGCCTTGAATTCCTACTTTCCTTTTCCTCCTCAAATATCTACTAAAGTGACAAATCCTGATGACATCATCTGATGATCATCAAGTACTGATATAAGTACTGATGACGTCACTCTTCTTTAAATGCTGATATAAGTCCTGGTATGAACTTCTGATAGTTTTTATCCAGATATCATAAATTATATCTAACAATCTCCCCCAACTTGTTCATTATGAATATATGTACAAGTTCCAATTAATGATGTCAAAACTATCTAAATACAGAAATCAAGTAATCATATTCATTCTTACTTAGTGAATATCAGACTTTACTCTTCATTCTGAACTCTAACACAGTCTGGAAAATCTTCAAGAAACTTCCTCAGTAGATTTTATGCCATTACATCCAAAAACCGTTGCATCCTCTTTTTATGTTCTTTCAGTTCATCTATTGATTCATCGTTCTGATAGATGACAACCCCGAGATTATGTAGCTTTGAATTTCCAAGAGATAGATCATCCAACTCCAGAAACCCAATTTTCTTTCCATCAGGATTAAAGGGTAAAACTTCAGTCCCTAGACTCATTTCTATCTTGGCTCCTCTAATATGTATATCAACTATATATCCAGTTTGATCAATGTACTTTGGAATGTAGTTAGATTTGTAAGGCATTCCCTTCTTCTTTAACTGTATCGAGTTCTTTATGAATGTAAACCATCCGGTAGTTATAGAATTAGTTACCTTGAGAATTTTAGCAATAAGTTCCAATTCTTGCCATGATTTGTCTCATAACTATTCTTGATTCAACCTTAAGTTCTCCCTGACTCCAGAAAATAAATTATTTTCTCTTCAACACGATCAATAACAATTTGCACTGATATGATCTTCTATAAGTCTTCAAGCATCACATTATCTCCAATTTCTGTCAAGTTAGAATGCTTTCTTAAAGTCAAAGTATCTCCTACAAATGGATCATCAGCATTTAATCTTCCAAGACCACTTGTGATTCCAGGTTTGCTAGATTGAGAACTTCCACTATAAATCTTCTTTAATGTTTCAGAAGAATCTCTCCTAGGTGTTGGTTTCTTGCTTTCCCATAGTAGCTTCTTCTTTTCTTTAAAAGTAAGTTCTAGCTTATCATGGACTATATTTTCAAAATCAGGAATTGATAAATCAGCTTGAATTGGGTTTAAAAAATCAACAACATGAGTAGAATCAGAGGTTGTGATTAGTTGAATAACAATTTCTTCTTTATTAACTTGAGCGATGTCAGAGGTTAATTTCAATTTTTTAGCCCAGTCAGCTCTATAAATATTCCTTCTTTGGTGAGCTTGACTGACTTCTTCTTCTTCAGTAATTTTATCAGTATCAAAAGAATGAGCAACTGTATATATTGGATCGATCAGTATTTGTGATTTAGTTGCTTTAGATACTGATTTCTTTCTTTGCAACAACTTTGGCTTTAGGATTTGAAAACTTTGACTTCTTTCCTATCTTCTCTTTCCCTTTATGCTTCTTGTCAGCAGTTACGATAGGTTGAGATCTGAAAGATCTTTCATCCTCTACCTGACATATCTCCCTTATAACTACACCATTGGTTGGTCTGCTAGAAGGATCATTTTTATAAAGATCTTGATAGATAATAGCAATATCAGCATTTGTTGTCTTCATGGAATTCTTGAAGTCTTCCTCCATTTGCCTTAGCTGTTCTAGATCAACTCCAGGATTTTCTATTTCAAAGATTCTTCTACTCACCTCAGAGTCAAATGCTTAAATCTTTGGATCCTTGTAGAATAGAGTTGTCATTCTACCTTTCACTTTCAGAGTTTGAAGTTATTGACTTGCTTTTGTACCAACTTCTATCTCCGGAATACCTTGGTCTTCATTAGCAGTTGTGACTTGTAAGTTTGTTGAGTTATTGTAGTCACATTCAATTCTTTAACTCTTCTTTCACTTTTCTTACTTTATCCACCTTGTCTAGATTGATACCTAGTGATTGCTTTTGATGAACCGTTAATTCCAACTAGCTCTTCACCTCTTCTCCCTTTACTATCCTTCTTTCCCCTCTTATTACCTCCATCGGGATTTTCATCATCAGTGTTTGTCAATGTTTGTTCCTTGCATTTAGATTGAATAATTCTCTCCCCCTTCTTGGCATCATCACCAAACAGTAGAGAAAGAATCAGCTCCATTGAATTATGTACCTCTGTAAGTTGAGCAGACATTTGAACTTGCTTATCTTCCAATCTAGCTTTATTGGCTTTAATTGTAGTTTGTCTGGAAACCATTGGTGTAATTTATTTCTAAATTTCCTGATGAGTATTCAGCCTTGAAGCAATCAATGATTCTTTGATCTGATTGATTTGAGAAGTAGTTGCTTCTTGAGCTATATATAAGGATCTGACAACCAGAGTAGATGCTTTCAGATGAGTCAGCACATCAGGATTTTGAATTTTCAGTTCAGCTGTCTCCAGATGCTCAACAACATTTGTTCTGGAAGTAGAATATGTTTCATATTTCCATTTAGCATTCTAGATAGCATCAAAATAATCCTGCATCTTCTTGACATCTAACTCTTTCATTTTCTGTTGCCTTACAAGTATAGGCATATCATCAGGGAAGAAAAGATCATCTTCAGGATCTATAAGAACATTAGAAATATTAGCTTCTTCACCATCATTAGATTCTCCCTTTACAACTGAATTTTGCACTATCTGCTGAACTTCATCACCAGCTTCAGCATTTAAGATAGAATCAGAAATTGGTGTAGTATGTGATCCAACAACATCAAAAGCTTCAATACCATCAGCAGTTAAATCCATATCTTCAAGAATTATAGATAAATGAACTGGAGCTTCTAAAATTACTTCCAGAACCTCAGTTCCTGTAAAGTGTTGTGGTGACCCTGAAATGGATAAAACTTTATGAATGGACTTTTGTGCTACTACATCTTTAAGAAACAACAGGGATTATCTCATTTGGTGGAATAGTAGAGTGAATGGACTATTTTTCAGTAAAAATATGGATTGTCTCATGTGGTGGAATAGTAGATTGAATGGACTGCAATAAAGTATCAGTACTTAGACCTGCAGGGAGATTAACAATACTTGGTACATCAGAGTTTATCATAGTATCAACAGACTGTTGGTCAGCAGCTATTTCATGTGTACTATGTGCACCTGCAAAATATAACAAGTATCACTTAAACTCTATATTTTTTTTAATGTAGTCTCACTACTCCTCATACCACACAGCTCATGACTTTCAATAGTCTGAGTTTCCTCATAAGGATTCTAAATCCTATCTCTCATCTACCTCCCCTTTTGCCAGGAAGGATCCTGCCTCTCTTTAATTATGGTTTTCTCTAAATATTTTCACACAACTCACAGAAAAGCTCTGATAAATTTTCCTACAGAAATAAGAGGTGGGCAAACAAAGGTGATCTTGATCATACAACTAGAGGTGGTCCTTAAATAAGGTCTAGAAATAATCATACCAACATGATTTATAACATAAAAAATAAATATTGAAAATACCAAATCAGTATTTAGAATAAATGTTGATAAAGTAATAACAGTGTTTATACCTTGTGAATCTGAAGTCACAATTAAAATCATAGTTAACACTGTGGTTATGACAGTTCTTGTTCACCAATTATAGGAACCTCCATTTGAATTGGAGAGGATTTGATGAGGTTACTGTCATGTACCATGATCTCAAACCTTGTTCTTCTTGCAAAGAACTGACACCTGAATGTGTTATTGAAAGCTTTTACAGGGTCTTCAGTAAAAACTGATGAAACCCCTGTGTTTTTGTTAGTATCATTAAGATCTACCTCAGCATGTAGTCTCTAACCAACTTAATATTGTTTTTGATTGGTGATCATAATTTCAAGAACTATGTCACCTGATTTTAGCAACATTTGAGAAATGGATTCAAGTGTTTTATTAGTAAGAAGAAATTTGAGATATAAGATTTATGATTTTGAGATTGAGTGTGGACAACTTCCTTGGAGAGAAAAACAAAGTTTCAAAGAATTTTGATAGACAATAACACTCAAAGATTATAATTCTCATGAGATCGGAATTAAATCCTCCTTAAATTTCTTCTGTGAAATCAGTTTCATCCTGTAATGTGCTCAATCTGTACTGTAGTGAACATATGAACTCAAATAGAGATTAGTTTCTCACATGTACTATTGAAAAATTTCTGAAATTAAGCATGTAGTACTAATTGGAATATCAACAGTCATAATAATTCAAGCACAAACAAGACAGTAAACATTCATTTAATTAAGGAATCAAAGAAGGCAAAAGATATTTTCATTAATATTTAAGAAGATAAGTACAAGATTTGTATAATTTTAAAAATAAAAATCCTAACTTAATCTAAACTACTCATTCTTCTTCTGCCTCTTTGCAGCATGCTCTGCCCTCATTGCCTGCCGATGATAAATCCTTCTCATTGTCCCTGCGAGAGAAATGATATTCTTTTGAAGATTAGAAGCTGTCTGACAGAAATGTTCTGCCAATTCAGCATGTAGTTCTTCTTTATGAAGAACTTCGCCGGTGAAGAAATGCAGTTCCAACTAATCATCCCAAGAGAGACGATTATAGACTGAGTCTGGAACATCGATTGGGTGATAGATTTCACCACCAATACGAACCAGAAGTCCGTATGGATCGAATACATCTTCTCATCAGTTGGATTGAATATTGGCATGTAGCATCCACCATTGCATTTGTAGAATTGGGGTTGAGCCATTTTTTATGAGTGTTTTGAAATTTTGGACAAAAGATTTGAGAAGATAAGGAGTTGTGTATGAAGAGATAATGAGAAGTTTTGGAAGTGGAGGGTATGTATCTATAGCAGAGGAGATAGAAATTGAAAATACTCTTTAATTAACCATGTAATAATTAAACACAACATGTATACACGATTACTCGTATCTAGGTAAGCAAAAAGTAATCTCTCTCCTCAGATTCCTATTCCCAATGTAAGTACTCAAGTGTATAAAAGATACTTACATCAATAGTTAACCCATGCAAGTTACTAAAAGATTTTCCACTAACTCACAAAAAATATTGAGTAACCATTTATTTCGAGTAAATTCAAAATAATCAATGAATTATAATAGTAAATCAAGGTTTGACCATTAGCAGTATTTAAAGACAACTATCAGGATTTATTAGACAACACTAGTTTGACTAATATCAGAATATAACAACTACTATCAGGATCTATTAGTCAAAGCAAGTTTAACTAATATTAGAGCATATACGCATAATCATTAGTTTAACATGCAGCTATCAGCTAAGGTTCATAGAAGTTAATTGCATGTTATCATGGCATCAACATTTAACACAATAATCAGTATCTAACAAAAACTGACTGAATAATATGATACCATGCTTCAACTATCAATAGTTATTTCTTAATTATCAGAGTTTGAGAATTCTCCTGATATCATTCCCAATTCATTCACCAATATTGTGAAGGTAGCTTCACAGAGAGGCTTGGTGAATATATCTGCTAATTACTGATTTGTTGGAACAAAGACCAATTCCACTGCACCTTCTTCCACATGTTCCCTTATGAAATGGTACCTGATGCTGATATATTTAGTCATTGAATGTTGCATTGGATTTCTTGTCATTGCAATAGAACTTTGATTATCACAATATATAGGAATAGCAGAATAATCTAACTCATAATCCAGTAACTGATTCTTCATCCATAGAATCTGAGCACAACAGCTTTCTACAGTAATATATTCAGCTTCTGCAGTTGATGTGGAAATTGACTTTTGTTTCTTGTTATACCAAGAAACCAATCTGCCACCAAGAAATTGGCAGCTTCCAGAAGTGTTTTTCCTGTCTATTTTGTATCCTGCAAAATCAGCATCTGAATATCCATTTAACTTAAAATCTGAATCTCTGGGATACCATAATTCCAGATTAATGGTGCATTTGATATATTTAAAAATTCTTTTCACAGCTAACAGATTAGGTTCCCTTGAATCAACTTGGAACCTTGCACAGAGACATGTAGCATACATGATATCAGGTGTACTAGTAGTCAAATATAGGAGTGAGCCAATCATACCTCTGTAGTTAGTTATATCTACTGAAGAACCAGTATTTAAATCTAACTTGGTTGCAGTGGCCATGGAAATTGATGCAGTTGAGCTGTCTTGCATTCCAAATCTTTTGAGCAAATTTCTGGTGTATTTGAATTGATTTATGAAGATCCCTTCATCAGTCTGATTAACTTGTAACCCCAGAAAATAACTCAATTCTCCCATCATACTCATTTGATATCTAGACTGCATCAACTTTGCAAATCTCTCACAAAGTTTATCATTAGTAGATCCGAAAATGATATCATCAACATATATTTATAATAATAACAAGTCCTTACCATGGTATTTATGTTAGATATATTTGTGATGTCATGTCTAATCTGATTTGTTTAGTTTCAGAACTTAGTATCAGAACTTAACTGGAAATCAGAACTTACTGAAGACAGGAAGTTATCAGAACTTAAGGCGTCAGAACTTATATCAGGACTTAAGTGCAGGTACACTTTAGATAAGGAAAACAACTAATTTACAGGAGAGGATCTGGATTAAACAAGTAAAGATATGCATGAAGAATTGGACAGCTATAGGACTGTAGTAGATAATCTCTGATTGATGTATTCTAGGAAACAGAATCATTATCATATCAATTAGTAGTTATCTTGTAACCGTATATTATATAAACACAGATTAGGGTTTATACTATATGTGTTATCATTCACGAGAGTATTATTAATTATAATCCTAGCAGCTCTTAGTGATATCATACATCACTGAAAGAGTAGATTAAACCTACTGTAACATAGTTTGATATATTGAATAAACTTGTTTTCTGTTACGTACTTATGTTTATAATCGAATTGATTGTAGATACTATATTCAACCCCCTTCTATAGTATCATTGAGGCCTAACAATTTATAAAAGAGAGTTTTATCAATTGTAACTCTTGTGAAACCACTTTCCAACAGAAATAGAGCTAGTGTTTCATACCAGGCCCTTGGAGCTTGTTTTAGTCCGTAAAGTGCTTTATCTAGTAAGTAGACATGATCTGGATACTTTGGATCAATGAACCCTAAAGGTTGTTCAACATAAACTTACTCTTCAAGTTCTCCATTTAGAAATGCACTCTTTACATCCATTTGGAATACCTTAAACATCTTGTGAGCAACATTGGCTAGAAAAATTCTTTTTGCCTCAAGCTTTGCAATTGGAGCAAAAGTCTCATCATTTTCAATGCCTTCTTGTTGTGAATAGCCCTTTGCAACCACACTTTCTTTGTTTCTTTTAACAATGCCCTCATTGTCAGTTTTGTTTCTAAACACCCACTTTGTGCCAACTACAGATCTGTTCTTTGGTCTTGGTACAAGAGTTCACACTTTGTTCCTTTCGAATTCATTAAGCTCCAGTCAACATTTTAAAGAGCTTATTCCACCTTTTTGGGTTCAGTTTGAGATATAAAAGAATGGTAAATACATTCATTTTGAGTGGCTTTACTGGTTCTTACTCCACTATCAGGATTTCCAATAATTAAATCAGGTGTGTGTGACTTAGACCATTTTCTTGTAGATGGAAGTTGACTCCTTGAAGAAGAACCTCCACTTGATCCATGAACTCTATGTTAATTCTTCGACTAGTACCTCCCCTGAATCAGTGTTCCTATAGTTATCAGTATTTGACTCATCAGAGTTTGAGGAATGAGAGTCTGATAATCTATGTACAGATGTCTCTTGAGTTGAATCACTTGTAAAAGTCTCTGGATTTGAATCATGTTGCTCCCCCTCAACATATGCTTTAGTGTTATAAGAATTTCCACTTTCATGTGGATTACCAGAGCCTTGAGTGATATCAGGACCTACTGTATCAGGATTTAAAAGTTCAGCATATGGTACTTCATTTTCAAATCTCAATTTATCATGGTCATCTGCATCTTCTAGACCTATTATCTTCTTGTCATCAAAAGATACATGTATGGATTTCCCTGAATGTTCTTGTTCTCAGATTATAAACTCTGAAGGCTTTTATAAACAATGGATATCCCACACAAATGCCTTCATCAGCTTTTAGATCAAGCTTGGTAAGCTACTCCGAATGAGTTTTGAGAACAAAATACTTACAACCAAAAATATGAAAGTACTTCGAATTTGGCTTCTTTCCCTTTACCATCTCAAATGGTCTTTTTCTATACCTGTTGACCAATGTTGCATTATGTGTAAAGCAAGCAGTTTGCACAGCCTCAACCCAGAAGTAAGTAGGCAATTTTCCTTCCTCTAGCATGGTTCTTGCAGCTTCTATGAGAGTTCTATTCTTTCCTTCAACAACTTCATTTTGTTGTGGAGTTCCAGGAGCAGAAAACTCTTATTTTATCCCCTTGAGTTTGCAAAATTCTTCCATAGAGCTATTCTTTAATTCAGTTCCATTATCACTTCCGATGATCTTTACTTTGTATGTTGATCCTTTTTCCATCTCTCTTACATGATCCAGAAGAATGGATGGAGATTCATCCTTGGTGTGCATAAAATACACCCATGTGTATCTTGTATTTTCATCAATAATTACGAGTGCATACCTCTTCTTGGCAATTGACATAATATATACTGGACAAAAGATATCAATATGAAGTAGATGATATGGTTCAAGAATGGAGGATTCAGTTTTACTCTTAAAAGATATTTTCCTTTGCTTGGCTTTCTGGCATGAGTCACATAAGCCATCAGGAGTAAATACTGCATTGGGCAATCCTCTCATAAGATCTTTCCTCATAAGTTCATTGATATTATTGAAATTGAGGTGAGAAAGTCTTTTATGCCAGTTCCAGCTGTCTTCCACATATGCTCTACTAAGTAAACAAACTTCTGATTCATCAGTATTTCTGGAGACCCCGGCTTCATATAAACTACCATGTCTTATACCAGTCATTGTAATCTTGCCATTAATCTTACTAACAATTTCAAAATGCTCATCATAGAAGTTGATATGGTAATCTCTGTCACAGATTTGACTCACACTGATCAGATTATGCTTGAGTCCTGCAACTAGAGCTACATTTTCAATGATGATATTTCCAACTTTGATTTTGCCATAACCCAAGATTTTTCCTAAGTTTCCATCTCCATAAGAACACTTAGGCCAGCTTTCTCCTCAAATTCTGATAGCAGGGATTTATAACCAGTCATGTGTCCTGAGAATCCACTTCCCAAGACTAGAGTATTCCTCCTGTTACCCTGCAATCAGTATTTGAAATCAGTTCGTAGTTTTAAGGACCCAGACTTGCTTGGATCCTTTGGCCTTTTTAAGTTTGTTAACATATGCAGCAAAAGACTTTTTATGAGAGTTTATGTTAACATCCTTACTATTAGTATTTACACATGCAGAAACAGATTTTGCTTTATTTAAATAGGGTTTCAGTTCATAATAATCATAATATAAATTGTGATACTCTTTACATGTATAAATAGAATGCCAAATACCACCACAATGAAAACAAGGACTCTGTGGTTTATATCTAACTGTTCTATTCCTAAACTATGATTTGGGAAGAACATTATTTATCTCTTTATTCTTCCTGCAAGAATTAGCAAGATGATTAGTACTACCACAGTTCAAACAAGCCTTTCTAGGTGCATTGGGAGGAGTTACATAATTACCATTCTTATTAACACCTACCTTGCCATTTCTATTTTTCCTAGGCCTTTTCTTCTTATTTTTCATGTGTAAAGCCTTCAGCTTTTCCTTCTGCTATTTCTGAGTCATTAAACCAATATTTACTAATTTTGTGTGAACCTGTTCACTCTTATCGGTAATTAAGTTTGATCTAGGTGATGAGGTTGATCCTACCTCATTAACTGATTTAATAGCATCAGCACTTGGATTAAACTTAATGCTCTTCAACTGAACCTTCTTCAGTTTGACCTTAACATCAGTACTTACTGGTTTATTTTTCTCAGTTTCTTTTTCAATTTTCTTTTCAGAATTAGGTCTATGAGCATATCCTAATCCTGGTCCCCAACAACCATTCTCTAAAATTTCCTCAGTTGTTTTTCTAGAGTTAGTCCAAAGTTTAATAACCTCTCTTTCTTTAGTTTACTCATTTTCTAGATAAGCATATTTTTCTAACAATTTTTCTTTAACATAAACAACATTATCTCTTTCTTTTTATATTTCTAGCATGGAAAGCAACTCAGTTTCTAGGTGATCATTCCTTTTTTTTAACTCAAAGTTTTCACTCTTGATTCTATTGTTCTTTAAGATTTGATCCCTATAACTAACATGCAGAGTCTTAAGAAATAATCTTAATTCATATATATCATCAGTATCAAAAGCAAGAGTAGTTTGAGGTACTTTTAATTCAGCATTGTCAACCTCAGTATCAGCATTCCATGAGAGTATAATTGATCTCATCATCTGATTCTGATGAAACATCCCAGTATTTCTTCTTTGAGATCAAGGCTTGTTTCTTCTCAGCTTTGGGTTTTCTACAGTCAGTTACAAGTGTCCAATTCCATCACAGTTGTAGCATCTTTCCTTTGACTTGTCAAAATTTCCAGATATTGATTCCTTCCAATCAGCATTTTTTCTGTTATTCCTCTTATCAGAGTTTGAGGAACTGGAACCTCTTTTGGAAAATCTTCTCCTTTTCTTGAAGTTCTTGTAGACCATCTTCTTGAAGCTTTTAACAAGTAGAGCTGCCATTTGCTCCATATCTTCATTGTTGTCATGATCACTTTCAGTATCTAATTCATTATCAGTATTTGATTCATCATCAGAGTTTGATGATTCAGTATCCGAATTTGCAATCATAGCTTTTCCTTTGGAGTAGCTTTCTCTCTTAGCTTTCTCATTTGGCTTCTCTTTAACTCTGAGTGTAACTAGTCTAGGCTTGGATCCTTTTCTCCTACTTCTTTGCTCCATCTCTAGTTCATGAGTTTTCAGTACTCCATAGATCTCATATAGAGGTGTGTCATCAAGTTGATAGTTATTCCTTATTGATGTGACTTTAAAGTCCCACTTTTCATGGAGAGAAAGTAGAAACTTCAAGTTTGAGTCCTCTAAATCATATTCTTTGTTGACAAGAGATAAGTCATTCAGCAGATTCTGAAATCTGTCATAGATCTCAGTTAAGGACACATTGTCTCCTGAGTCAAAGTGCTCATATTCTTGAGTAAGTACTATCCTCCTGTTCTTCTTGATAACAGTTGTGCCTTGACACTTTACTTCTAAAGCATCCCATATCTCTTTTGATGTCTTACATCCAATAACTCTATTGGACATAACACTATCAAGACTGATGTGTAAGATGTGTCTGACCTTAGCATCCTTCATAATAGATGAAAGATCTTTAGGAGTGTAGTCCTTCCTTTCTTTGTCAACCATCTTTTCTGGTTGTCCTTCAATAGGAACATCTACCTTTATTGGTTTATGAGGACCATCATAAATCCTTCTTAGATATTCAGGATCTGTGGCTTCCAAACACATAGCCATCCTGACTTTCCAGGTTGGATATTCATGTATCTTTAGGATTGGCACCTTGATTGCTTCATACCTACTCATGTTGCTGTTAATCTGTGATGTGGCTGGGGATGGTGGTGGTGGATTCTGTGGGTCTTCTTCTTTATCTGACATTGAAGAATTAATTTTCAGATCTTCAACTGTTTGTATGTGAACAACAAGCTCTGATACCAATTGTTAGGTCTGTAATCAACTGTAGAGGGGGGATAAATACAGTTTATGCAATCAATTCGACAAAGTTTGAACAGAATCAACAATTTTTATATTTACAGATAAAAACTTATTACAAACATACTCTCTCAAAAGGATGAACAAATATCCTTGAGAGCTGTTAGGTTATGCGCATGATATAACAATGTTCACAATGCTTATAGCATGAACCTAATCTGTGCTTTATATAGAGTACAACTACACAATCAAATAAGGAATCATATTCTATTACAATAAGAAAACCTATCCATGTATGATTGCTTCCGAGATAAAGTCCTTCACCGCCTTGAATTCCTACTTTCCTTTTCCTCATCGAATCTATACTGAAGTGACAAATCCTGATGACATCATCTGCTGATCATCAAGTACTAATATAAGTATTGATGATATCACTCTTCAGTAAATATTGATATAGGTCCTGATATGAACTTTTGATAGAATCTGTCCAGATATCATCAATTATATCTAATATAGGACCACTAGATCTATAATTTTCAAGAAAAAATGACAACTATCTCAATAGCGATATGTAAATCACTATTTCGATCTAGTATTATCATCATAAATCTCAATCAAACACTTAATTTTTTCAAAAATGAAGATTGAATTCTGAGAAACGAATACAAAACACTAAAAATCAATACATTTATGATAATCTGACTATGATATGCATAAATCTTGTGTGAACCCGTGATAAAGTTGAAAAGAAAACAAGTTTAATAACCTTTACTGATGAACGATATAACTGATTCCTTCATTGATTCGAGAACAACGATTGATGCTGAATCTTCTTTAGATCTTGCAGTTCTGATATCATAAAGAATCTAATGAAATGTATATGTATTTAGTTATAAAGAGTAATTTGAGAGAGAGATGGAAAAATCACCATTCAATAAAGTAAGTAAACTCTAAGTTTGTTATAGCTTTTATACAGCAGATCCTAACTAACTTTTTCTAACTAATTATAAGGTTGTGTTTGTATAAAATGGAATTGACTTTGTGAAAGATAATGTCAACTTATTACTACAACTCTATTTAATAAACAAGTCTTTGCTGATGTGGCATGAGCCATATGTTCATTATACATGCAATCGACTTGGAGTAACTGATAAATTCAATCAGCATGACTAATGATGCACACTTTCGCGAGAATTTGAACCAAACTCGTAAATAAATAAAACTAAGACATATTTATGGTAGGTTTACATAAAAAGATTTGAAATATTTTCAAATGACGTAATTATTATTACTATTTATGAAAAAAATTGAGATTTTTGGGATAATTGGCATTTTTTTATTATTGTTACGCCCAAAATCTTACTCCATTTCAATTATGACTCGCAAGGAGATTGGACTAAATTGGCATCAATTAGACACAACTTGGAAGTGATTTGGACTTATAGGAATGGGTAACTGGGACACGTTCAGGTTCTCATAAGCTTCTTGGATTCATAAGGTTCAGTTCCACTACCTGCGTGAACCTGAAGGTGATCATACAAAGTTGGAGTTCCTTGGTAAGAGTCCAGCCGATAATGAGCAAATGGACATTCTTATAATAAGTGTAGCTGTGAGGTTTCAAAAAAATCATGGTAGCTGATCGGGCAGATAGGGTATGAGTGCAAATGCTTCTGCGCACCTCCTCCAGCGGTATTAGTATTTAACAAGCGGTATTAGTATTTAACAGGGACTATATTTTCTAAAGGTAGGAGAATGAATTTTATTTTTAAGGAATGGCTTCCTAATGGATATCAATCACTATAAACGTGATAATTACTTATAGTAATATGATAATTACACGAATTCATGAATAATTATCATAAATAATAAATTTACCGGATTTTGGGTGTCTTGCTGCCCATAAACACTGAAGCTCACATGGGAAACATTGGATTAAATATTAAACTCAAACCCGAAAAATTCGGGTTGAAATGAAATGAGTTTTGGGTTTTTGGGACGGGTTGGAAACGGTATGTCCTAAATTCAAACCCGAATAAAAAATAGATAAAAAATAGTTCGGGTTTAAAAATTAAACCTAAACTGGAAAAATTCGGGTTCGGTAAAATCCATTCGGATCGGTATGGATTGAGTATTTATCAATTCGGTATAAATTGTCATCCCTAAATAATATAAGCTGAGATGTAATTTTTCTGCTTCATATGTATTTTATACATATTTTGTATTGATGTTCGCGAATCTTGAATTTTTGGGTATATTCCTTCCGACAAAGATTCTCAAATTCTAAAAAATACGTGCGAGTGATTTGTATCCCAAATGTACGTGGATCCTCCATTGTAATTAGAGACCTTTCTTGGATACGCAACTAATCAGTAATAATCAATTTTTCAAGAATCCTTGATTTCCTTCAGCAGTTTTTAAGTGAAAATAGAAGGTCATCATGCTGATGCATCAAATATATATCAGAATCAATCTTCGTAAAGCTTAGAGGATTGAAAGTTCAAGACTCTTCATATAATAGACGGCAAGAGAAGCATCTAGAATTCTCAAGGTGCATGAGGCTCACATTTCTCCGTACATTTTTTTTCCTTCTGTATCGTCATTTTTGCCTCTCTTTCCCCAAACATTTCTATTCTCACTAAATAATCAAGCCAATTTCTTTTCGAGTGGGGTAAACATATGTGTTATAGAGGCTGAGATGCAAGTTTATATCTAAGCCACGATTTCAATTTTGCTCCCGAATGTTCTTCAAGGCACGTCGTATAATTGCTGCAAGCAAAAGTCGTTAGTCCCAAAAAATTAGTATCAACTCCATAAGCATCACATGCATAGTATTTTCTTGTAGTGCGATTTCTTAAAATTCGAGTGCAGGACTAGAAGTTACAACTTCAATTGTTAAAGTTCTCGTCATGTTCGAACAAACAGACATCCGTAACGTTGAGATTGCAAGTTTACGGGTTTTTTTACCCAGCTTCTGATTATTGACGTTGTAGAACAATAGCATCAGTCGACTTCGCGTGCATTGCATGTTCTCCTAGAAATATAAAGGAGACTTGTTTTCGTTATAATTCTACTTCTAGTAGCTAACATAAAGGACTTAATATGATGGTTATATAATTGTTGTACGTATCTGTAGTCACTAACTTTTGTTAATGTGGTCCAAAGAGCATATTCATCAACAATAAAAGTATTTATAGAGGATCTTCTAATTAAAATTTCAAGACAAAAGTTGGGTGAATCCACGGATCACATTTTGAAATCATTAATTCAATGTACGGAAGCTAAACATAGATTAAGAAATCGCACCTGGATTGCTTAGTATTTCAGTTAAAAAGCCTACCAAAAGAAGCAAATTCATGTATAAAAGTAAGTTGATTAATAATTTGAGAAAGGCAGAAGTGTCCAGCTACAGCGACGTTTCATAGTAGAGAAAAAACTGATAACACATGCACCGGTCTCTCAAAATTTATGGCACTAGTCAGTCCTTTCCATGTCCTCTTCCTTCACTTCTTCAAATTTACATCTCTATTTCTCTATATATATGAGTGACCATAATTAGGAAAAAGCATCAAGAGCTGGTTAATAAGCTAAAAAGAGAAAGCATTTGTCATGGCAAATAAGTTCAATATTAGAAGTAAAAGTTCGGGTAAGAAGAAGAAAGGAATTGTAAAGCTTAAAGGAGTAGTAGAGAAACTACAAAAGAGTCTTCTTTTAGGTAAAAAATCGTACGATGAAGGGGAAGTTCCGAAAGATGTAAAGGAAGGGCATTTTGCAGTGATAGCTGAAGAGGAAGATGAGATGGAGAGATTCGTGGTGCCGTTGACTTATTTATCTCATCCAACATTCTTGTCATTGTTGGAACAAGCTGCAGATGAGTATGGATTTGATCATGGTGGTGCTCTCACCATTCCGTGCCGGCCGGCTGACCTGCAGAAGATACTGGCTCAAGAGATGGATAAGATGCTAGCTAGGGCTCATGTAAACTAAGCATCCGGTGAACTTAGGTGTGTACAAAACTCCTGCATGAGTATTGATGAGTAGGAGATGCGATGCCAGTTGGGAGTTCTTGATTAAGATCCTATAGTGGTTCGAGTCTGTCTTATAATTAAGCTTATGCTCATGAAAGTGCACTCCTTCCATTTCAATCTAGTACTTCCTATAAGAAAATTGCCGTAGTACATTTGTACCCATGCTCCTCTAGCTTTTTTGTGCAAAGGCTAAATTTTTATTGCTTCAAATGGACGCCCACTCTTTTTGACAAGTATAATAAAATTTTACTCGACTAGTAAGAGGTATAAATATTTGAATAGTTTATTGAGTCTAGCTAGTCCAAGTTTCACATTATTAGACTCGTAATGTAAAACTTTCAATTCTAATTAACCTTTATATTTTATTCTTTTTATATTATTATACAACTAACATAAAAACCCGTGCGACACACGGGCCTTCATATATATTAAAATATTATCTTGAACGAATTTGTATTTATACAGAAATAATTTTTGAATATAATAAATGACTATTTTAACTTTTTACTGGATTGTCTTACTTTTTTTTCATGCATACTATTAGAGCGGTATTGGATATCTTAAAGGGTGATAACTCTTTTTTTTATCGTAAAGTTTGATTTTAACTTAACTCGAGTATTTTGAGATTAAATATTTATTGTAAGCTATATGTTAATAAAAAAAATCAAAACTACATCAATAAAGCAAAAATATTTGAAGTTTATTGATAGGGATATGTATTGTGTCAATTCGGGGTCGATGAGTACTATCCCTGCCCCTGATCACCGAACAAATACTCCTGATACCCAAACACATCTTTAATCCTAAACATGAATTTTTTTCATTACCGATCCCGGCCAAAATGGGAATTCCCATGGGAATGCCGGAAATAATTAAAAATAATAATTTTGTATTATTAGTATATTTTTAAATAAAAAATAGTCTAATAATTTGTAAAAATATAAAAATATTGATAATATTTCATATTTTTAACATCAAATCAAATTAAAATGGATTTATTATGTTAATGAATGACAAATTAAAAATCTGTATTATATTACAATGTAAAAAATTGATCAATAAAATTATAGATTTTAAAATCATTATAATGTTTAAATATTATGTTTATAAAAATTTATTTAATAAAATATATAAAAATATAGTTACATAATCTCCATATATATATATATAGAAGAATTTATAAATGTGAAGTGAGTGAAATAAATTGGAAATAAATATGAGGTTAGTGAAACAAATATGAGGTGGTGACATTTTTAAAATTATATAATGAAACTACAAAAACTAAATAAAAAGGAGACATAAATAATATAAATCAACATTTTATTTACTCAAAAATTAAAGTAATAAAAGAAGAATTTGATAAAAAAGAGAGGATATGATTTATCTAATAAGAATTTTAAAGTAAGTAAAGATGTTATGTATCATAATGGTAATGATATGAATTTTTTTTATCGTAGTTAACCCGCAACCGCTACCCTTCGGGTGCGCACTGGGTAAACTCTACGGGCTCACACAATAGCCTGCAAACCACGTGAACCAAGGTAAACCGCATTTAAGCGACAGTCTCTGACTCAGGAGGCATAATCATAAATTCTCCTCCCGTGGGATTCGAACCTATGACCAAGAGGATAGTTTTCCTCTTTTTAACCAACTAAGCCAATTCTTGCGGGCGTGATATGAAATTTTTGATTAAGAGATTTAGGGTTAGATTCTTAGTAAATACAATAATATACCCATTTTTAACAAAAAATGTGCGAAAAATCTTCTTTTTAAAATTTTCCAACATAAAAGGGCAAAATTATAATTTATCGCCATTAAAATGGTTCAATTTACTTAGCAAAAAAAAAAAATGGTTCAATTTGCTCATAGCCCTCTTTTAATTTATAGAAGGAGATATAATTATAAATTAAACTATGGAAACTAAAAAACGGAGTTACGTAAATAAGATAATGCAACATTTTATTTACTCAAAAGTTAAAATAATATAAAAAATTATGATAGAAAGATATGATGCGGTGAATCAAATAAGATAAGATTTTTGAATAGGACTCAATCTGCAGTATAGTGGCAGTGACGTGTAATTCAACAATATAGTGTCAAAGGTTCGAATTTTGGTATATACATAAGTTCTTTTTAATTTTAGTTTAAATTATATCTGGGTGTCATTTATTTAATTTTTGAAAATAAAGGGATAAACTCGTAATTTCATATTCATTAAAATGGTTAAATTTGTCCTTAATTTCCCTTTAATATACTTGATTGCCCTTTAAGGAGACTATTTGACTTTCATATTATCATACTCATACATAACTTCCGAACATGCCAAAATTTGTGAGAGTAAAATTTTAAACTGTGGATCGGTGAGTTCGAACTTAAACATTGTCTAACCAATAAACCACCACAATAATATATGAAATAATATTAGGTAATTCAAAATTTGTATAATTTTTTTATAAAATAACGTGATATAACGTATGTCGTAATTTAATATTTGTCATTTATAAAACACCTGGGACAATTTTTTGTAATTATATTTGGTATATCAAGCATTTTTCTAATGTATAATCTACCTTATATTTTTAACCAATTAGCATTTCATCTACAAAATAATTTCATATTCATATATACATGTCCAATAAACATTTTATTAATCTAATTAGTTGGTTTGAACACAATTATTTTAATCTATATATAGACGTGACAAAAATTCGGAGATACCAATTTAATAGTACTAGCCTATAACACATGCGATGCACGGTTGCTTTTAACACTCAAATAATTTTTAATAATATATTGATCTTAAAATTATTAATATATTAAAATAGATTTTCAATAGTTGAAAAAATAAATTGAAGAACATAATAAGTTATAATAATATATGTTTTATGATAATTTAGACTTCACTAAAAATAAATAATATAAAATATAATAATATATAATATGTTGTTCACGGGACTCAAATCTTGAACCCGTAGAAATTGTTAAAAATAAAAATATAAAAGTTTAAATATAATACGTTATTGATGGGATTCGAACCCTGAACCTATGAGAACAGCTTAAATATTAATATAATATTTATTAATATAATATTTTTTCATTATTATATCCAACAGTTCACATCTATATAATTTTAGAACCGACCAACAATTAAATAGAGGGTGTTCTGCTTATAATAATATAGTATAAATAGATATACGTTTTTTTAGCACATTAGCACAATATCGTATAATATACTCCCTCCGTCTTATATTACATTTCCTATATTGACTTTTTACACTATTCATATTAAGCGATTAACTACTAATTTACGTTTAGTCTATAATATCAAATATAGGCATGCGTGATCTTGTTGAATTCATATTTATGAGTACTTTAATATAATAAATTTTTTTATATTTAATACAAATACAAAATTAAATATATTAACAATCAAAAGTATATATTGACAAATGTGTCAAATATAAATAGAAAATGTTTTTAGAGATGGAGGTAGTAAGTTTTACTCGGTTATTGTTGTAAATGAATGAAGTGAAAGTATAAATATTGCGTAAGGCACAGAAAGTCATGTTGATCATATATATACGGTGGGTTGTTTTTTGTGGGTCTTTGGCGGTTGGAAGAGACCACATGTAACGGGGGACACAGACATGCATGTACAAATTACGTACATTTTGTAGTGAAAAAGCCGCACATGTAGGTCAATCAGTCAAATATGTAAACAGCTCTTCTTTAAAACCACCCCGAGCATGTCAATTATGTAAAATGTACTGCTTAACTGTATCTACTTCTTTCTCACTTTGGAGAGACATTTAGTCTACTTTGCCCTCGAAAGTTTATTGAGAAGAAATCGGACGACCCCAGCAAATACTTAGTCATCATCAGAAGTCTAAATCTGTGCAATTTGCATAGACTAATTTTTATAGTGCAACAAGAAAGATCAAACCTTTGTTTGTAGAACCATTTATGTATGTGCTGTTCACGAATAGAGCTGTTTGCGAATAAATTTGAGCTCGACTTGATAATAACTCGGTTCGGCTCGTTTCGTTAAGAGCTCGAACACAAAATGTGTTCGTTAACAAAAACGAGCTCGAGCCGAGTTTTTGTATGTTCGGCTCGAACTCGTTCGGCTCGAACTCGTTCGACTCGAACTCGTTCGACTCGAGTTCGGCTAGTTAAAACTCGAAAAAAATACAATATTTTCAGAATATTTTTTATATAAGAAGATCTATAGAGCTTAGCCGTGATGAAGAAATGTAGAACAGAAGGACATTATTGCTACTAAGGATGAAACAAAGCTATATATATACACTTTCCCTGGCCTCTATTCATTTCATTGATGAACATTGCCTTCAATTTCATTGGATGGCTTAAAACTCACCAAGAACATCACAAACCTCCCTGAGATTGAAATCGCCAGAATCTAAAATTAAGTCTCCAAATCAAGTCTTTCACAAAAATATACATACAAATCTCAGCACACAATATACATACAAAACTCACCAAGAAAATTATACAAAAAAAACAAATAAACATAACAAAAAAAAGATTAGAAATTCTATCTTACTAAATAAAATGAGAATTAGGAATTTGGGGATTTAGGGATTTAGGTGTAAGGTCAAATAAGGAGAGAAAGGGATTAAAGATTTCAGCCGACTGATATTTTGATAAGTGGGTTGGGCTTTAATTAGTTGGTTTGGGCCAACAAAAGTTATTTTTTTTAATCTCTTAACGAGCTGCTCGGTTATTGCATGGCTCGGTTCGGCTCGTTTTTGTTCGCAAATAAACTCGTGTTTGCCTCGTTAATTAACGAGCTCGAGCTCGAACACGATTTTCTGTTCGATAAGAAGGCTCGGCTCGTCAGAAAAAAAATAAAGCTCAGCTCGATTCGGTCAAAACTTGACTCGACTCGGTTCGCGAACAAACCTAATTAGGTCGGAGTTGCATGTTGCATACGCTAATTTGTAGTCTCATTTCAAACGTTGACAGTTTTTATATTATTATTTTATAGCACGGTCTAGTGTCGTTTGGAAACATCAACAAACTCGCTCAAAATTATGGTACCCAAAAACCTTTAAGATCAAAATCAGACACTTTTCAAAATTTTATATAAAATATTTTGTTACCTTTTTCAATCGAAAGTTTTTTTATGAATTAAAATATTTCAAAATTATCTTCACTCGAAAATATTTATGAGTCGAATGATAAATTATGGACACATATCTTTAGAATATATCAGTGGAAAACCTTAATAAGTTAGATGAAAATTTTACACTAGTATTCTACCATCCTCATTTTTTATTCCTCAACCCGCCTAATTAATTTTCAACTTCGCTGTAGTACTCGTACCCTGCAGATCGTCTCGTAACTTCTTTTAATTTTTGAAGACATGAAGTGAGACTACTCACTAAGGGAGGCCAGTGCATTTAAAATACACACTAACGTACCCTGTCATCTCGATACTTATTAACATTTTTGTCAAAATAAACCAACTAAAAATATCTTTGTTGCCTCCAAGTTGAATCTTGACTTGTTCAAGATGCGAGTGATCTAAATTTTCATCATATTTTAAAAAATATATTACATCTTTTCTGGAAGATGATGCAGACAACACGAATCAAGTGCATCGATCGCTCGTAATATAGCATGACTAGGATCGATGTTACAAGTCACCAGACACCTCAAAGCGAAACATGTGATAAAGTTCCAATAAAATTTATTTCTTGGAAATTGATCTACGCAAGTCCATCGATTGCTACTAATCGTGGGCTACTAATCGTGGTGTGTGTTTGGGTCAGAGATGCACAAAGGGTCCACTGAGTCGGATTTGGGCCGGACTTTGACCGGATCTTAAAAAGCCCAGATTTTGACCGGGTCGGGTTTTCTGGACTTTAATTTTGACCGGGCTGGGCCAGACCTTCCAAAAATGTTAGAGTCCGTTTGAGTCCTCGAGGCGGGCTTTACCGGGTTTTTTTTTGGGTTGGATCGAATCGGGTCGGGATTTTTTCTAATTTAAATCGGATCGAGTTTTATTAGAGATTATGAAGACTACATATATTATCAACTAGATCATTGTAAAAATGTATTAGTTTGTATGAAATATTTTATAAAATATTAGTTCGTTGAAAACATTTAAGTTCGGCAAAAAAAACATGTTTATAGAATAATATGTTTTATCAATGTTATCAAAGTGTACTTACTATATCTTCTTTCATTAATCCTGCAATAAAGTATATAAATAATATTATTAATCACGAATATGTAAAATATATGTGTTAAAAGTATTATTAATAATTATAGTAAATTTAAATCATAAATATATAAGAAAATATATAAGAATAATCAGATTTTAACCGGGTTTTTACGGACTTTTAATCGGGTCGGGCCGGGCTTTACCTAAAAATATAGGGTTCGTTGAGGCCATAAGTTCGGGTCGGGACCGGGTCGGGTTTGACCGAGCCGGGACCGGATCGGGTTTTGACCGGATCGGGTTTTGACCAGATCAGACCGGTCAAATTTTTGGGCCCAGACTTTTTATCCATCTCTAGTTTGGGCAACTACTTTGAAGTCTCATTTGGGCTTTGAGCCCGTTCATGTATTGTTTGGCAAATTAAGCAAACACTAATATATGATCATTTTTTAGTTTTTAGTTAAAAATGGAAAGTTAGAAAACCTAACTTTCAAGTTTTTACTATAGGTTTTCGACGAGATTCCGTTCCTTTTCTTTCTATATATTTTATTTTTAATTTCTACAACCTTACACCCTGTGCGATATACAAAATACTTTTTATATTATATATTTTTTAATTTAATTTGATTAAAATTTTAAGATATAAAATTTGTTTATTTAAATTTTTTAAATGATGGATAATTATCTTTTGATTTTATAATTTGTTGCCGTCAATTTGAGTAAAAAATAAGCCCACCATATATATCAAAATATCATAATTTGTTGGTGCACTATAGTGGTACTTTGATTTGTAAAGTGAACATAAGTCCCAAATTTTATCAATGTGGAACTGGGTAATTTTATTTTATTCTAACTCGAGAGCATTATTATACCAACTAAGCTAAATAAATCTAAGTATGCTTAGTTTTATTTTTTTAATCAAGCATGAATACCGTATATTATATAGTTTTATTTCGATCATAAAATCCTTATTTTTAAATTTTCTGTTTATTTTCTGTTTATTTTCATATTCATGTATCAAAATTATTAATTTATGTTATTTGTAATTTACACTTAATTTTTTTTCAAAAACAGTTATAACTTATACGTTATGATTTACCAAACACTTTATCGACTTATAAATAACTTATACGTAAAAATATATAAACACATAAGTAACTTCTAAGTTACAATATTCATATCACTTATATGACACTTTTTAACTTTAAGTAATAAGTTACATTTTCTAAGTAATCCCAAACGGGCCCATGGTTTCATTTCAACACATCACAAGTATGTATTGTGGCTCCTATTCATGTTTTAATTTTCTAAGAGTCATGTTTAGTGTGCCTCGAGTAGAGGTGGTCGAACGAACGGGTCGACCTGTCCGGACTTGTTACGACTCGTCTTTTTACCCGTATAAATTTGATTTGTATCGGGCTGAATTGAATTCAGCATGGACCGTGAATAGTAATGAGACGAATACGGATCCAGTATTTCTAATTCGTGGATTGGCATGACACGGCTCAATAAATCGACACGACACGAGATTGTATCGGCACTCATGCTCAAACTAGTTCAGCACGTCAATCCGACTCTCGCCCCGCCCCGCCTCAACCCGTCACATACCG
>NW_027418034.1:0-24711 GCF_009905375.1 Apium graveolens
ACCTCACTCTCTCCTCCCTCTCTTCTCTTCCCTCTCGGCTAAACCCCCTTCCCCCATCCCCTTCAATTTTTCTTCAATAAATCCTTGCCATTCTAGTATAATTTCACTACTCATTAATATAATACAGTTTCCAAGAAGTTCCATGCTTAGGAGATGAAGTTTAATGCTTGCATGTCTTGTTTTTATGTGATCTCCAAGGAGAAACTCTTTATTCATGTGGATTAAAGAGTTCTCCATGAGATATACTTTTATGTGCATAAATTAAGTGTTTCCTTGATTAAAACTCCTTTAAAACACTTGCATGCTACTGATCTCTAGTTGTAATGCCATGTTTTACTTTGCATGTTAGAGATAGGGCATTATTTTCAAGAATGATCAAGCTATATGCTTTCTTTTTTGAAAATATACATGCATGTTTGGTTTGTGATTAAATTCGACCTATATGGGCTAAAAACGAATTATTTCCTTGATATCATACTTGATCTTAGTTTTTAAAATATAGTGTGCATGATCCCTTGAAATAATTTAGTATTTTAAGTGGAATTATGAGCTAATAATCCCATTATTTAGTCGAACTTGTTTTTGTGATCATTGTGAGTTGCATGTTAAGTTTTAGTTTGCATGTTGGTGCTATAGGGCATGAATGATCTCCATTATTGGTTGAGGCCTTAGTTTAGAGTCTTATAGAAGTAAATTTACCTTGGTTGAGATTTAATTCGTGGTTTTGAAATGGGAGTTAAGGTGGAAAGGCTAGGATAGGATCCTGAAATTTTTTTCCAGATTTGCATGTAAGTTGTGTGTTGATTTTGAATGGGCATTTCTTAGGCATTGTTAGGCCCAAGCCACGGGGAGTTAGTACTTGGGTTGTAGTTGAGTTCAGAAGCCTTTAATTAGAGAAACCCAACCATTTAGTGAGGTGCACACACCAAAACTTAGATTCTGCCAGAACAGGGACATATTGAGTTTAGTACGTTTTGGAGATCAAAAAGTTGGATTAAGAGTAAGCCCTCATTAGGAATTGATTACTACTGATACTAGGAGTTTAAGGAAGAGTTTCAAGTCGAACCATGGAGGTTTAGAGTTAGAACCAATGAGTTTAAGTTAGTCCAAAACAGGCAGTTTTCAGGACACTCATTTAGAGTTGTGTCACTTGAGCTTAGGCCCAAGAAAATCTAGGAAGTCCCTTAGTGTCATTCAAAGTGCACAAGTTAGATTATAGACTTAAAAATCCAGTAGGTCAGTTTTGGTTAGGAATATCGAGCTTTAGTGGTGTTAAAAAACTGAGAGTTGCCTAAGGTGTTGCCATAAGTATGCAAGTGAGAACGCTTTCTTTTAGCGTTTAGTTTTGTGGACCCTATGAGTGAGGCATGAGTGAGCCCTAGGATTTGAATTTATATATAGGTCAGTGGAGTGTTAGTGCCAAGGTTTTTGGCTAAGAGAATTGGAACCACCAAGTGTAGGCCCTTCAAAAGTCGAGACTAGTTTAGTAGTGTGTCGCAAGTGGAATTGTGGAGATTTGAGAGTGAGATCATTCAAGTCCCGAATAAAGCACCAAGTCTAAATAATAGTATGAGTATACCTATATGTGTTATGTGCTCCAAGGTGTTTTACGCAATATAGATACTAAGCGTTACTTGAGTCAATTTGTGCATTTGGTGTTGGGGTTGTTTGGTGTCATAAGAGTCCGTAGTAATGAGGGATTCTTATTATTTTGTAGGATCAAGTGAAGATAGGAAGCTTGTCGTCAAGGTCGAGTAGTGCTCCCGTCACTCCCAAGACAAGTCGTGTGTAGTCAAACCTCTCAAGGCAAGTGTCCTTCCCTTGTAAACTTATATTGTGCAAGTGTACTCTTCCTTCGTAATGACATTATGCGAGTGTTTCCCCCTGTTGAATTGATATTATGCAAGTATACTCCTTTTGTTAATCATATGTTATGCAAGTACCCTGAGATACTTATTGGAACCATGATAGCTTGCTTGAATTTGATATTGTCCATTGTTATAAGTACCCGAGCTTGATTTGAGTTAATATAATTGGTATACCTTGATCACCCCAAACTCATTCAGAAGCATTTCGTACCTTAATAATCATTCATATACCTTGTTGTATTCCCCTTGACTTAGTCTTTAAATATCTTTATTGATTATACATTATCGAATTTCCTTGCGAACTTGAGAAAGTTAATCCCTTCGAATCATATCACCATTTTTGATTGTTTATCATTTCCTTTCATTAAACCCTGAGATAACGATTCATTTGTACACTTTCTTATTACCCCTTACTATGATACTCTAACATTGAAATTTCTTTGATACCCTATGATTGTAACCCTAGTTGAGATTCCTACCTTTATGGTTTATTGATTTGAACTCTTTTACAATACTTTCTTCCTTGATTGTTAAACCATTGATATTCATCTTTGATAATCTCTAGTGAGAAGATTGTTCTTCTATCAATAAGAATCTCATAATCTTAATCCTTTGATTTTTTTATCATAACCCTATTATTTGAAATCCTTCGGAATTGGAATGATTGATACCCTTACTTATAATAATTAGAATTTCCCTCTGTTAAACTATTGTTACTCAACCCTGATTATTCTTTTAAATCAGTAAATTGTTCCTTTGCATTGAACCCTGAATTGATTTCCTCACCTTGTGTAACACCCCCAGATCCGGGGTCGGGGATCCGGGTAGTCACGAGTTCCATTCCCTTAATAACACCCAATCTTAATAATTACTCAACTACTCTGTATTGTGACCTCACAATAAACACACACACCACACGTTATAGTCTCAGAGATGAACATCCAAAATAACCACAAGTCTTTGAATCCACAATTTAAAAGTTATTACAACCCAAAATGATTACTTGATAAATTTACAGTTAATTGCCATTATCTGCCACAAGTTATAATTATACATAATTGATTCTCAAAAGTAGATGGTCTGATCTACAATATATCTACCTCTGCAGCTATAGCAGCTACAACATCAACGGGAAGACGCGGGACGCTTCCCACGCGCTTGCGCTGGGTCTGCTGGAGTCTGGCCATCTTTCCTAACTGTTGTTGTGTGATGAAGAAATAAAGCAAGGGTGAGCAGCAAGCCCACCAAAATAATATGTATAATGATTAATAGTATATGAGCCTACTCATAATACTCATGAAAGTCTTGGTCAAAGAAATGAACCAAGTTTGATATCTTAATGCGATGAAGTCGCAAAATATTCAGTATATATACATATATACTTTTCAAAATATTGGAAGTCCTCTTCCATGCATAATATACACAAAGTCCCAGTGTATAACTGTATAAAAAAATATCGTTGCAAGGTGATCTCATATATCTAACCTTGTCTCAACATTTTTCTGAAAATCTTTGTCATTCATAAGACAATCATTAACTAGATATAAGTTTAAAAGATGAAGTTACAAGATACCCCAAAATACTTATATCTTTCCCAAATACTACTTGAACTACCCCCGTTCAAGTTATAATCAGTTTCAAAGGTTCATCACATAGATGAGACTACAAGACAAGATTTGAATAGATTCAATCTTTGAATATCATTATAAATAATGAAGTTACGAGATACTTCATTAAGTCCTGATATATAAATATATTCATATATATCTCCCATACATTTCCTGAAAACCTCTGTCATGTAAAGTATGAACAGAGTTGCAATATCCAATGAATTTGGAAGGAAAAGAATTTTGGCATAAACCAGATATCTTGTTGATCAGGCAAAGATACCAATAAGTAACCTTTTCTACTGTAGATGGATGAATTCCTCACCGGTCATCACCCTGGCCGCATTAGGACCTCGCGCTAGACCGTTACCCCGGCCCCTCACGCGTTGATGGACTGCCACCCAGCCACTTACACAATAATAGACCGTACCCCCGGCCTGTCGCTTATGCCGACTCAATTAGATGGGCTTACTTCCCGAACGTTGGGCAAGTAATCAATTCATTTACCAAAACTGCAACCTCGTTGCGAATATAAAATACACCACAGAGCCGGATTCCCCAGGTTTTGAGCGAGTATTTAAATCCCCTTAAAAGGAAGATCTTAAATATAAAAAAGAGTTTTGGGATCCACTCTGACTTTTAAAAATCATTTTTAAGACTCGAAAATACTTTAAAGAGTGTTTGGAGTAAAGCTGATTTAATGAAGTAAATCAGTCCCCAGAATATTTAGAAAATGACCGAATATTATTATTTAAATAATATTCCCATAAAGAATAGTCTTTATAAAAATAATTGAAGTAGAAGTATTAAAATTTATACTTGAAACGAGTATTAAATAACCAAAGATATACTTATATGAAAGTATTATCTTTATTTGAATAATCGAAAATAAGTTTGATTATTAACACCTTATTCTTTAATAAAATAAAGAATATATTTCAGCAAATAATCGGAGTCATAGATCCTCAAATGAATATTCAAATAATATTCATTAAATAATATAAACTGAGTCATAAGCCCTCGAATGAATATTCAAATAATATTCAATAAATAATATAAAAGAGTCATAAGCCCTCGAATGAATATTCAAATAATATTCAATAAATAATATAAAAGAGTCATAAGCCCTCGAATGAATATTCAAATGATATTCAATAAATAATATAAAAGAGTCATAAGCCCTCGAATGAATATTCAAATAATATTCAATAAATAATATAAAGAGTCATAAGCCCTCGAATGAATATTCAAATAATATTCACTAATAATATAAAGTTAAAGTTATCGAATAAACCTTATTCGATTAACAGTTTGGAAAACTATAACCATATATATATATATAAATATATATATATATATATCCATATCCATATATACAAAATCTACTCGGGATCCTCGACTCCTGGTTTTAGAAAATATTTTCACCTTTGGGTCCCTATACTAAGGGTATACGCAAGTTACCGCTATCCTCTAGCATAGGTATTATCAACTGAACCAACAGATATATATTTCAAGAATATGAAACAGGCATGCATATATACCATATCACATGCTACAATATATCGCAAAATTTGCTAATAACAATCATGCACTATCACAAGATAATGCATATACATATATTTACATCACAACAACAGTTATAACTGGTAGAAAACTTGCCTGAGCGACTGGGGTTACGAATGGCTCGGGACGAGTCTGGTAACCTATAAACAACAAGTAAGTTGGAATTAAACCAAAGTCACTTGTAAATCTATACTTTAACTAACTTAGACTCTAACGCTTGTTTTGCGCTCACTAATTCGCTTAAGTCACCCGGGTACCCTCGGCTCCACCATTTTTAATAATTTAACCTTTACGAGTTTTAAGGCGATTCCTTTGCGAGTGTCTTACCAACTGCCTAACACACTTACCATAAATGTTTCATACATTAATTAACCCTTTTCGGTCTTTAACCTATGTTTCAAAGTAAGGCGAGGGGAAAAGTTTCGTTCGCGAAACGCCGTTACTTGAAACGGTCGTTTCTCCTAAACCGTGCATCGGAATCGAACGAACTACATATCAAAACGAAGCTCGTCACATGAGCTATCTAAACATGGTAGTGGTCATAATCTAGCAGGGGGTTCTCGGGTCCTAATGTTATGCACAAAAACAGTCTAAAGAAAATCGGACGTTACGACGGCTATGTTTACGCGATTACCAATGATTAAACTACTCCAATTAACCACCAACCAACTCATAACCATCAATACAACAAAACTTCACCTAAAACATACCACATCAGTCCATAATCTCCAAGGTTTTCAACTCAAACAACCACAATCAAGACCTATGAACTATAATCAATCTTCAATTACCAAACACTTCCAAATAAAACCAAACTACTAATAATCACAATCCATGCTTCTCATTTCACAACACCAACCATTAAACTTACTAACAAATAAAGTAAAGGCTAGGGTTTGAATTTTATACCTTCCTTGGGATGTGTTAAGTTGCTAGGAAGCCTTAGGGAGCCTCCTACAAGCTTGATCTTTCCAAAGAAATCAAGAACACAAAGTTAGGCTTTGAAGTTTCTAAAAGTCCGATTTAAAGAAATGTCAAAATGAGGGTCTTACCATGATTATTTGGACGAGACTTGTGAACAAGAGTTGTAGGCCATCTCAATACCTTTCCAATGAGCTATAGAACACATATTTGAGTGAGAAATGAAGGAGATACAGCAGTTTTAGTGTTCTGGTTCTGTTTTGGCCGAGAGCATGAAGAACAATGCCTTGGTTCTTTTTGATTTTGATGAAAAATGATTTGCTTGGCTTGGTTGGTTTGATTTTTATGTTTGTTTTAGTAAATTACCTAGTTGCCCTTGATTTGTGTGGTTAAAAAGTCACCACATCTCCTTCCTTTTTTGTCATGCTTGTGTCATCCTCATGATGTCATTCTCCCCTCCTTGTCCTCTTTCTATTGGCTGGATGACATCATCCCCACTAATCCCCTTGATTAACTTCCTAATCGTTTGCCTAATGACCGCTGATCTGTTATACGGTTCGCTTAACTTTCGTTTTCGTTTATCGTTTGAGGGATCATACCCGGGATCTTATTACTTAGGTTCCCTTAACCTTTCTCAATATATTATATTCCTTTTATGATCCTCTCCTATAATCCTTTAATTTAAATCCTTTTTATCCTGTTACCTTTTTCTCAAATCTTCCGTATCTAGTGTATTTCCGGGAAAAATCAAAGTGTTCGGATTTGGATTCTGACGATCTTTACATACACTTATATCCCATATAAAGTACTAATAAAATCTCAGAATATCCATATCAGAACCCCTACATAGTGTGGCATGAAAAGTTTTCTCATTCAGCAAAAACACTATTCATAAGGGTTTCAAAAATTTCCCAAAAATTGGGGTTATTACAGTCTCCCCTCCTTAAAAGGATTCCGTCCCGGAATCAGATAGAAAGTGAATAGGGATACTCTCTTAGCATTGCACTTTCTAACTCTCGAGTAAATTTTCCCACATTGTGGTTCTACCATCAAACTCTTACTAGTTTGATAACCCTTCTCCTAAGCACTCGTTCCTTTTTACTCTATACCCTTCCTGGTTGCTCCATATAGGTTACGTCTGGTTGCATGTCTATGCGCTCATATGCCCCTATTTGTCTGGCATCCGAATTACACTTCCTTAACATTGATACGTGGAACACGTTATGAACTTGCTACAGGTTCGGGGGTAGGGCTAGCTCATATGCTAACTTCCCAAACGTCTTAATATATCCAAGGGTCCAACAAATTGTAGACTTAGCTTTCCTTTCTTTCCGAACCTCATCAATCCTTTTCAAGGGTTTCCAAGGGGATACCTATAACATTACTAGGCCCCCTATTTCATACTCTTTGTCCTTTTTTGAGTCAAATCAGCATACCTCTTATGTCCATCTTGGGTTACTACCAGCCGTCCTCTGATTAGATCTATTATATCCCTGGTCCTTTGGACTACTGCGGGTCCGAGCATCTTGCGCTCTACAACTTCATCCTAACATAAGGGAGATCGACATTATCTTCCCTCAAGGATCTCATAAGGTGACACCTCGATAATGACATAAGATCTATTGTCGTAAGAAAACTCACTCCGTGTTAAGTGATGATTCCAATTTCTTTCAAGTCTATTGCACAGACTCTCATTATAGCTTTTATCATTAGAACTTTTGCTTCTTAATACCCATTCTTTTCCAGTTCGTAATCGCTACTACCTTCCGTTCCTAATATTATACTGGTTATACTTTTGCTCGTTAGCGTTCTATAACCTTTTAATAACCACGTCAACCTTAGTATCACGAATGTGTTCCCATTCCGCATACTACCACCACTTTATTACTCCTTTTTCAGTTGTTTCTATTTTCCAAAATTTGATCAATCAAATAGAAGTAAAGGAATTTGTTGAGAGATCACTATGATCATGAACACTTGTTATATCGCATAGTTAGTACAGAAGGTGGCCAACCTTTAGTACTTGACAAGCAATTAAACAATAGCTGGTATCCTACTCGGCTTCTATCACACAGATAGATAGTCATTCGGCAATACCTCCCCTTCTGGAAGGGTTGTTCTTCTCAGCTTACATGAAATGAAAAGAAGAGAAAAGAACGAATGGAAGAGAATTGTATATATGAAAAAAATATACTGCCACAAAATATCCGGCTTGGAACCTACCTCTGAACTATAGAGGTTTGTCATAGGAGAACGAATCATATGAGTATTTATATCAACATCAAGTATTATAGCATCGTATTTCCCATGCCTAAATATTTCTATTCCGTCCATCATTCTATGGACCCATGCTCTTCATCGAGCTTATACACAATCACCTTTGAAACTCCCTCGACATCGAAAATCGAATCTGGGATCTCATTCTATACATCATCGTTACTAGAATTCTATGCTCGCACCGCAACCTTCCTCGTATAATAATACGACTCTCTTATTGATAAGAAAGAATAATTATTCACTAGGTAGATACTCTACTTAATTAGTCTATCAATGATAACTTATACACTACCACGACCCGATTAGTGGTACTCAATCTCAACACCCATTCTAATACAACTCTCACGGTTGTAATCATCTCACTACTCGCAGAATCATTGCTGCCTTACTATGGTCCACCACTGACCCACTGTAGTCATTCATTTTCCATGAAGTCTTAATAGCTAACCATACGGAGTCCATACATGTCGTATCAAATCCTTCTAAGGAGGTAACATAATCACCATTCATGATTCATGGAGTACACTCCTGATTCTGACATACATACATGACATGAAGCAGATAAAATTGCAGAAGAGTTTCAATCAAAGCAACGATAGCAGGTTAATACCATTCTTAATCATATGCCTTAAATAGAAGACTTACTCCAAGGTTCGTTTAGTCCTTTTGAAATATGGTCCAGGCTCATTCTCAAGATAGTACCTTCTAAGATAGATAGCCCACTCATGGCGATTACACGAATTAAACCTTTACTAACTACTATTACGGTTGGGTATTGCACAGTCATCAGAAGGAATGACAATCTTCCAACCCAAAATACAACCATCACAACTTTAACCATCATCACTGTATTCCTTTGGCACAAGCGCCTACAATTTTCCTTTTACCATTAAAGTGTCGGCCACCTCTTTGGCCTTTCCTGATAGTAATAGTTCCTTACAGTCAATGTCTTTTAACCACCTTCAACTAAATTTTCTACCTCATTTCAATCACAGCTTATGTGAAGATGTTTTCCTAAGAATCTGATGAGTAAAAAAAATAACACCATCTTTCCATAAGTTATTGCCTCAGTCTTTAGAGGTTAATCACTGTCACGACTGACTCTCAATCATACTAAGAACATCTTTCATCTTAGGTCCTAATTGCCCTGAACAATTTCGACCCTTACTGGTTCGATCCATACTTTCTCATGGTTTTACACGTGCCCCACTTGGCATCATTATAATTATGTCATATTTCCTTTATCAACATTTCTATTCTTGAGAATTTTGAATATTACCTTTCTCCTTGTAAAACCTCTAAGGTTATCCTTCAATCGTTCCTCCTGTATTCCCTAGATACAGGGCATATCACAATACCATTTAATAATAGTAGAACCATTGTCTATATACTTCTGCAAAATTTCTCCACTGATTCTTAAAGGTTGTTGTTACCTTAACCCTTTCCCAATCATACTGTCAAAACTCATACTGTCCCTATTAAGGGTGACATGCCAACCTTTATGCAGTCCCCTAGGATTCATTTTAAGTTACCAATGTTCTATCCTTAATTCCACCTTTAAAAGGTACCTGCATCCTTCCACGAATAAATCAAGTCATATTTCCTTGATAGATTATCATATTCATCATTCCCACCTCGATAGTCTATACCTAACTTCATAATAGTATCCTTATTCAAATTGAGGTCAATCCATATGGCCTCCAAAAGATAACAACGGTTATCCGCTTGTCTTGCCTAATTTGGTAACGATAACAAGGATGTTCTGGAAGATATTGGTCGTGTTCAACGTGAACTTCTTCTTAATAATTCCTTATTTACTTATGTTGTTTATCTCAACAGTCACCTCAATGTTGGGATATCTTTCATACCTGGCGTCTCCCTTTCTGGGTATCAAGCCACCGGTCTTACATTTCCTTCTTGAAGGTCACTTCCTTCATCCAATTTTTCCTAATTTCTTACTTCCTTATCCCCTTAGTCTATCCGCGTCTCATTATTTATCCTTCGAATTATCTCAAGGTTTCCTCGAATCCTCCCAACTTACAGGGGATAAACTATATGTATCTCTTATGCCCTCAACCATCAATTTTAACTTATGGTGAATCACCCTCATCCTGACGAATGCATACTTTTCTATTTCTATTGCTACGAGTCGTTAGGGTTTCCTCATACCCAACTCCCTTATCATACCTCAAACTCTATTGCCGTTATATTCCTTTCCACTTTAATTTCTTTTATTTTCCTTTCTCTTATCATTATTTCATGAACCAACACAACATAAGCATTGATTTCAAACATCCCGTCATTCTGGATTCGTGTCCTCAGAACGAATCTTGATAACTTTTACAACTTAGATTCATAATTTATCATACTCGTCTGCCTTTGTTCTGGCTCTAAAGCTTTTACACTATCTCCTTATCTTTGGGAATTACTTTCCCGAAAACAATTGACTGAACTTAAATCAGTTTATTATAATCTCTTGCTCCGTGCCTTCCTTGGCCTTTTACCGGCGGGTGGTCTCTCTCTTAGGAGGGTAAGTGATAAAAACAGTCTTTTGTGATTCGTCAATCATTTAGAATCTCAAATGATTACTATATTTCCTTTAGCCAGGCTCTTGCCTCGACTGGGTCAGCTTGTTCCTTGGAACTCTGAGAGCTTAGCGATTTAAAGGTCCTGAAAGAATTTCTCACCGCACTGTCTCCTCAGGGTGGTGGTTGGGGATAATAGTCTAAGTTCTTTTTAGACAGGTCCATGAATTGCCGTATAGGAGTACCGTCTCGGGTCTCCTTTCCTTACTTGACTTTCTGTTTCCTTAGTATGAAATGTTTCATCCTACTCCCCATAATTGGGGTCATCTTTTAATTTAAAATCCTCATTTTCCACTCCATTATGTCATGGGTTCCTTCTATCTTGATGGCGACCTCCCTGACTATCACGTTCAGGGTTTGCTCTAAATCTTATTCCTCAAACTATGGCTCTCATCTAAGTTCTCATCCTTACGCTCTTGAACTTTTGGAACCCAAATTCTATAGGAATACCTCATTATTCCCTTATCATCTTTCTCGATATTAATCTTTTATCTAATTGTTGGCTCCCTGCCTTCATTCATAACTTTTTCTGGCACAATATGATCTTTTCCAATAATTCGGGCTGTATTGCAATCTCAAACAGCTTTTCGGTACCGGCTCCGGTTACCTTCACTTCTATTTCCATTTTCTCAAAATCTCTTATAAACTCTCCAAAAGACATTATCATCTTGAGTCTCTCCTTTTTACTAAGGGCATCAGCCACCATATTGGCTTTCCCCGAATGATAAAGAATCTCCCAATCATTATTCTTGATTAGCTCTAACTGCCTCCTCTGGCATATGTTGAGCTCTTTCTACGTGAAAATGTACTAGAGCACTTATGGCTTAGGTAATTCTTGCACTTCTCTCCATACAAGTAGTGCCTCCAATCCTTAGGGTAAAACTATTGCCACGAGCCTAAGCTCATGAGCGGGGATATCGAATTTCATATTACCTTAATTGTCTTGACATGTACGCGATTACCTTACCGTGCTGCATAAGCACGCACCCTAAGCCCTTGTGCGAAGCGTCACTATACTTCACAAAATCTCTTTTTCCATCCGGCAACGCCAGCATAAGGGCCATCACCCACCTCTGCTTCAGTTCTTGAAAGCTGTTCTCGTATTTCTCTGTCCATTCGAACTTCTCAGTCTTATGAGTAAGCCGCGTTAAAGGGGCTACTATCTTTACAACTTGAACGAACCTCCGGTAGTGACCGGCCAATCCTACCTCTGGTATTCGACCAAACCATGGTCATCAATTCATCAGTGGTCCTTTATCCAATCCTGTCAGGATCCTCCATGGGATCCTCCTCAACAACTATCCCTTCTAGGACAACATCCTCAACCGCTAAATCCTCAATATCAACATCATCCGGTCCTGCATTAGGACACTCTATCGGATCCACAATCCGATCTCCAATTAGTAATAAAATATCATCGCGATGTTGCTCCTCAACCTCAGGGTTCGGAGTCCCGCTACCATATACGATAACGAACTACGCTCCTATCACGATATTTATAAGGGTTCCCATAAGGGTTTTAACTGTCAGTACTACGTTAGGTAGCCCGACTATGAACTTGCCAAGAGTTCTTATTATCTTAGTGAACTTATTATCTTAACGTCCCATCATCTCTGAGGTTTATAACGCTTAGCTCTGATACCATTTCTGTAACACCCCCAGATCCGGGGTCGGGGATCCGGGTAGTCACGAGTTCCATTTCCCTTAATAACACCCAATCTTAATAATTACTCAACTACTCTGTATTGTGACCTCACAATAAACACACACACCACACGTTATAGTCTCAGAGATGAACATCCAAAAATAACCACAAGTCTTTGAATCCACAATTTAAAAGTTATTACAACCCAAAATGATTACTTGATAAATTTACAGTTAATTGCCATTATCTGCCACAAGTTATAATTATACATAATTGATTCTCAAAAGTAGATGGTCTGATCTACAATAGATCTACCTCTGCAGCTATAGCAGCTACAACATCAACGGGAAGACGCGGGACGCTTCCCACGCGCTTGCGCTGGGTCTGCTGGAGTCTGGCCATCTTTCCTAACTGTTGTTGTGTGATGAAGAAATAAAGCAAGGGTGAGCAGCAAGCCCACCAAAATAATATGTATAATGATTAATAGTATATGAGCCTACTCATAATACTCATGAAAGTCTTGGTCAAAAGAAATGAACCAAGTTTGATATCTTAATGCGATGAAGTCACAAAATATTCAATATATATACATATATACTTTTCAAAATATTGGAAGTCCTCTTCCATGCATAATATACACAAAGTCCCAGTGTATAACTGTATAAAAAAAATATCGTTGCAAGGTGATCTCATATATCTAACCTTGTCTCAATGTTTTTCTGAAAATCTTTGTCATTCATAAGACAATCATTAACTAGATATAAGTTTAAAAGATGAAGTTACAAGATACCCCAAAATACTTATATCTTTCCCAAATACTACTTGAACTACCCCCGTTCAAGTTATAATCAGTTTCAAAGGTTCATCACATAGATGAGACTACAAGACAAGATTTGAATAGATTCAATCTTTGAATATCATTATAAATAATGAAGTTACGAGATACTTCATTAAGTCCCGATATATAAATATATTCATATATATCTCCCATACATTTCCTGAAAACCTCTGTCATGTAAAGTATGAACAGAGTTGCAATATCCAATGAATTTGGAAGGAAAAGAATTTTGGCATAAACCAGATATCTTGATGATCAGGCAAAGATACCAATAAGTAACCTTTTCTACTGTAGATGGATGAATTCCTCACCGGTCATCACCCTGGCCGCATTAGGACCTCGCGCTAGACCGTTACCCGGCCCCTCACGCGTTGATGGACTGCCACCCAGCCACTTACACAATAATAGACCGTACCCCGGCCTGTCGCTTATGCCGACTCAATTAGATGGGCTTACTTCCCGAACGTTGGGCAAGTAATCAATTCATTTACCAAAACTGCAACCTCGTTGCGAATATAAAATACACCACAGAGCCGGATTCCCCAGGTTTTGAGCGAGTATTTAAATCCCCTTAAAAGGAAGATCTTAAATATAAAAAAAGAGTTTTGGGATCCACTCTGACTTTTAAAAATCATTTTTAAGACTCGAAAACACTTTAAAGAGTGTTTGGAGTAAAGCTGATTTAATGAAGTAAATCAGTCCCCAGAATATTTAGAAAATGACCGAATATTATTATTTAAATAATATTCCCATAAAGAATAGTCTTTATAAAAATAATTGAAGTAGAAGTATTAAAATTTATACTTGAAACGAGTATTAAATAACCAAAGATATACTTATATGAAAGTATTATCTTTATTTGAATAATCGAAAATAAGTTTGATTATTAACACCTTATTCTTTAATAAAATAAAGAATATATTTCAGCAAATAATCGGAGTCATAGATCCTCAAATGAATATTAAAATAATATTCATTAAATAATATAAACTGAGTCATAAGCCCTCGAATGAATATTCAAATAATATTCAATAAATAATATAAAAGAGTCATAAGCCCTCGAATGAATATTCAAATAATATTCAATAAATAATATAAAAGAGTCATAAGCCCTCGAATGAATATTCAAATAATATTCAATAAATAATATAAAAGAGTCATAAGCCCTCGAATGAATATTCAAATAATATTCAATAAATAATATAAAAGAGTCATAAGCCCTCGAATGAATATTCAAATAATATTCACTAATAATATAAAGTTAAAGTTATCGAATAAACCTTATTCGATTAACAGTTTGGAAAACTATAACCATATATATATATAAATATATATATATATCCATATCCATATATACAAAATCTACTCGGGATCCTCGACTCCCGGTTTTAGAAAATATTTTCACCTTTGGGTCCCTATACTAAGGGTATACGCAAGTTACCGCTATACTAAGGGTATACGCAAGTTACCGCTATCCTCTAGCATAGGTATTATCAACTGAACCAACAGATATATATTTCAAGAATATGAAACAGGCATGCATATATACCATATCACATGCTACAATATATCGCAAAATTTGCTAATAACAATCATGCACTATCACAAGATAATGCATATACATATATTTACATCACAACAACAGTTATAACTGGTAGAAAACTTGCCTGAGCGACTGGGGTTACGAATGGCTTGGGACGAGTCTGGTAACCTATAAACAACAAGTAAGTTGGAATTAAACCAAAGTCACTTGTAAATCTATACTTTAACTAACTTAGACTCTAACGCTTGTTTTGCGCTCACTAATTCGCTTAAGTCACCCGGGTACCCTCGGCTCCACCATTTTTAATAATTTAACCTTTACGAGTTTTAAGGCGATTCCTTTGCGAGTGTCTTACCAACTGCCTAACACACTTACCATAAATGTTTCATACATTAATTAACCCTTTTCGGTCTTTAACCTACGTTTCAAAGTAAGGCGAGGGGAAAAGTTTCGTTCGCGAAACGCCGTTACTTGAAACGGTCGTTTCTCCTAAACCGTGCATCGGAATCGAACGAACTACATATCAAAACGAAGCTCGTCACATGAGCTATCTAAACATGGCAGTGGTCATAATCTAGCAGGGGGTTCTCGGGTCCTAATGTTATGCACAAAAACAGTCTAAAGAAAATCGGACGTTACGACGGCTATGTTTACGCGATTACCAATGATTAAACTACTCCAATTAACCACCAACCAACTCATAACCATCAATACAACAAAACTTCACCTAAACCATACCACATCAGTCCATAATCTCCAAGGTTTTCAACTCAAACAACCACAATCAAGACCTATGAACTATAATCAATCTTCAATTACCAAAACACTTCCAAATAAAACCAAACTACTAATAATCACAATCCATGCTTCTCATTTCACAACACCAACCATTAAACTTACTAACAAATAAAGTAAAGGCTAGGGTTTGAAGTTTATACCTTCCTTGGGAGGTGTTAAGTTGCTAGGAAGCCTTAGGGAGCCTCCTACAAGCTTGATCTTTCCAAAGAAATCAAGAACACAAAGTTAGGCTTTGAAGTTTCTAAAAGTCCGATTTAAAGAACTGTCAAAATGAGGGTCTTACCATGATTATTTGGACGATACTTGTGAACAAGAGTTGTAGGCCATCTCAATACCTTTCCAATGAGCTATAGAACACAATATTTGAGTGAGAAATGAAGGAGATACAGCAGTTTTAGTGTTCTGGTTCTGTTTTGGCCGAGAGCATGAAGAACAATGCCTTGGTTTCTTTTTGATTTTGATGAAAAATGATTTGCTTGGCTTGGTTGGTTTGATTTTTATGTTTGTTTTAGTAAATTACCTAGTTGCCCTTGATTTTGTGTGGTTAAAAAGTCACCACATCTCCTTCCTTTTTTGTCATGCTTGTGTCATCCTCATGATGTCATTCTCCCCTCCTTGTCCTCTTTCTATTGGCTGGATGACATCATCCCCACTAATCCCCTTGATTAACTTCCTAATCGTTTGCCTAATGACCGCTGATCTGTTATACGGTTCGCTTAACTTTCATTTTCGTTTATCGTTTGAGGGATCATACCCGGGATCTTATTACTTAGGTTCCCTTAACCTTTCTCAATATATTATATTCCTTTTATGATACTCTCCTATAATCCTTTAATTTAAATCCTTTTTATCCTGTTACCTTTTTCTCAAATCTTTCCGTATCTAGTGTATTTCCGGGAAAAATCAAAGTGTTCGGATTTGGATTCTGACGATCTTTACATACACTTATATCCTATATAAAGTACTAATAAAATCTCAGAATATCCATATCAGAATCCCTACATAGTGTGGCATGAAAAGTTTTCTCATTCAGCAAAAACACTATTCATAAGGGTTTCAAAAATTTCCCAAAAATTGGGGTTATTACACCTTGATAGTTCAATTCGCCTGGAAATAAACCTTAACTTAATACAACTGTTGTTGAGTTTGGCATAGAATTCCTTAAAGAAGTACTCGATCTTTTCATGCCTAAAGAGCTTTTGAAATGTTATTATTTCTGGCATCAAATTTTTATCAAAGTGTAAAGTTTTTAAAAGCCAAATTGTCAAAGGGACAATAAATGTTTTCTTGAGAATAGTGAAGATGTTTACTGTTTAAGAAATTTATTATCAATCGGCATCAGTTTTTGAAATGATTAAAAAGTTGAATTTTCAGTCCCAAAGGGGGACAAATGTTTTCTTTAGATAGTGGATCTGGACTGAGATGCGAGTCCTTTCCACACTTAAATTGTAGGCTTAAAAGTTGCCTAGGGATCCCATTAATGTTTTAGAACCCAGCGAGGTTCAGGATTACTTCGCGGCTGATCACCGGCTGTAATCCGTAGCATTATAAAATGGTTTTTGGATTAAGAAATGATTTTGGAAATGTTTTGTTATAAACAAATGATGCCATCACCCAAAAGTTCATCTCTTATTGCTATTAGCTCTATCTTCACATTGTCATTCTTTCATATGTATCTCGATTCATATTTTGTATCGTATTGTTTAGCACTTGCTGAGCATTTGGCTCACTACTTGCTTTCACCCTGATATTACAGCTAGCAGCTATGGTTAGATTCAAGCAGACCGCTCGTAAGTCCACTGGAGATGCTGAGGCTTATTTGAGAGCTCAGGTAGGTAGCTGAAAGTCTATTGTGAGGACCGGTAGTTATGAAGTTGTATTAGTTTGTAGGGTTGGACTGTTCTTCAAACACTAAACCTAGCGATCCTGGATATTATCTGTAAACAGCCTTTTATAATATTATTTTATTATTAAGTCATTTATATTGTTAAGTGTAATTTGGGGATGTGACATAGGAACTATCTCAGACTCCCAGACTCAGTCTATAACATCTTTTCCTGGTGATTTTAATTCTCCTTCTTTCCGGAACTTTGAGCATTTACAGAATCACATGAACCAAATGAATCATCCTATGACTCTCATGATGCAGAATCAAGAAAGTCAAGAGAAATCTTTCAACACACATGAGGATCATGTTCCTACCATTGCAGGTTTAGCATTCTTCATGTTATCTTGTACACCTCATTTTTACAATAATACCTGGATCATTAATACAGGTGCCTCTAATAACATGTGTTGATGTTACTCTTATTTTTAATATTAAACTTTCCATAAAAACTTTTCATGTCTCTATATATAATAATCAAACCATTCTTGTCACATATCAAGGTTCCGTTCTTTTAAATTCTGTTATAACACTTCATTATGTGTAGTTGGTCCCTACTTTTATGTGCAATTTACTTTAAGTTAGTAAATTGTCCAAAGAGCTTCCATGCACAACATTTTTTTCACATCAAGCATGTATTTTGCAGGACCAAAACCAAGTAATTCTGTCCACTAGAGCTAAATGTGATGGCCTTTACTAGTTTTCTACTTCTCCCCAAATGTATGTTTCTTCTAGCTGTCATGCTGCAATACTCACTGCTCATGGAGTTTCAACTTTAAACCTCTGGCATATCCGATTACGCCATCCTTTTGATTCAGTTTTAAAGCATATTTCTGATGTTAGTTTTAATTATGGTTGTACTACAGATTGTCCTCTTTTTCTAAAATCTAAACACATTATATTACCTTTCCCTTAACATAGTTCTTTGCATGCTTCCAAGGTTTTTAATCTTGTTCAGATGAACATATAAGGACCATATCATGTAGCTACGAATCATGGTTATAAATATTTTCTTACTTTGGTTGATGATTATAGTCGGCCTACCTGGACTTTTTTGTTGGTTACTAAACAATCTGTGTTTTCTACATTTAAGGTATTTAATGCTTCTGTTCAAAATTATTTTTACACTACTATTCATACCTTTAGAACTGATAATTGTACTGAATTCATTAATCACCGGTTTCATTATTTTTTATCTGACTTGGGTATTAAACATCAGACTTCATGCCCTTATACACCCCAGCAAAATGCAAGGGTTGAAAGGAAACCTAAGCATTTATTGGAAATGACCAGGGCTTGGTTTCAATCTGGTTTTCCTATTCACTATTGGGGGGATTGCTTATTGATAGCTACACATCTCATTAACATTCTTCCAAATCCCGTTCTTGATCATCTTACTACACATAATATTTTGTTTAAAACTACACCAGATTATAGTACTCTAATAGCTTTTGGATGCTTGTGTTATGTATCGGTCCACTCTACTGATAAATTATCTTCAAGAGCTATTCAGTGCATCTTCTTAGGCTATCCTCATTTACAGAAAGATTTTAAACTTTTAAGACTTGATACCATGTCTTTTATGATCGATAGACATGTCAGATTCTTACAATGTATTTTTTTTTCTTTTCATGCTACTAATGATCATGCTTTGCCAAAATCTGTTCAGCCAGCCACTGGAAATTGTTATACATTTCTTAATTGGTTCTCTACTTGTCAATCTTCTGATTATCAGCCTTAGTTACATGATAATGTTTCTCGTGATAGTTCTTCCACAGAGAATGACTTGTTAGAAAACTTTTCTTCAGGTATCCCTATTTCTCATGATAATATTTCACCAGAGATTCCTATTTCTAATACCACTAATACATCTGATCATGTTGTTCCTAATATTCCTTCTAGAGCATCTACTAGACAAAAATCTAGACCAGTTTGGTGGAGTGATTACAAGATACAAGTTCCTACTGTTTCCAATCTACTAACTGTTGATGGTCAAGCTTTTCTTGCTCAACACAATTCTACTAATTATGCCACTGAACCTAAACATTACTATGAAGCCATCAAAGATCTTGTAATATCCGAGACATAACATGTAATTATTTTTGCTAATAAATGTATATTCTGTATTTATTTTTTTTATTCTGTGAATTATTTGTTAGGAGGCATATGGGGTTGGATATTTAAATATGATATAATTTGAGTATTTTAATTTTTATATGTCCAAAATAAAGTATAGATAATTGTCATATCTATCTATTAATTTTTATGTTGTTTTATGATTTTATAAAAGATTTATGGATTTAATAAATTATTTTTTCGAGTATTTATAAACTATTTTGTATAATCGGGAACCAACTGACTTCACTCGTTCTTACATTTTTACAACCCGAAACTCTTCCGAAACTCCTTTCTAACCTAATTGCAATATTCCGAGCATTTTTCATGTTTTGACTTTTTCGATCCGGCATACGATTTTCTCCGTGCGGGTCCCGGCGTAATATTTTCGATACAAATTTGTTTCGGTAAATCGGTAAAATCCGTATTTTTGAGAAACAGGATTTTTTTATTAAACTATTATAATTATCATCTCGTAGTACATGTAACCAAAGCGCTGAGACCAAGAACGCAGTACAAAATGTACAGATTTAGATAATTATCCTAAAACCGACACCGTTTTGGATCTATTTTCTCAAATAAACGTACCATATTATATCCGGTATGATCCAACGGGGTACCTATATTCCGTAAATATAAATAGCCCTTACCGTATTTTATTTCATACAAAAAATCATTTGCAAACAGTTAAAAATATAATTTTACAAAGAAAAACCATAATTTCATAGTAGTTTCTAGGAATCAAACCTTAATTTCAAGGTGTTATCGGAATCCGTTTGCAAAGCTCGAGTGCTCAAAACGAAGCTCTAGAAAAATACTATCAAATTCCTGAACTGGTTTTACTGTAGAATCAAAGGTTTATTTTCTATATTTTTATTTAATTTCGAATTATTTTGATTTAAATTATGAATTTTTGTTCGAGAGATTGTTTGTATGATTTAATGATTGCATGTTGTATAGCTTCTCTTCCTGATAATTTTGATATATTATACGACTTATTTGGAGTTCAATAAAATGTTCAAAATTAGGTTTTAATTTTGAATTGTTAAATTAGGTTTTATAGTTCATATAAATGTTCTCAATTGAATTTAGGCTTTTCTTGTTTAGGAATTATCTGTTAAAATTGATTGCATGATTAAATAGATCGTTCAACAACGAATCGAATGGTGTATTTGGAATCAACGAACGATTCCTGGAAGGTATTCATCGGAAAACTGAAGCGGCGGCCGATTTTTCCCGTTGATTTTCCGGCCGATTTGTTGACTATTAACACGATTTGATGGCATGAATGAGTTCCCGGAGAAGTGTAGATGAACTCCTATGAATTTGATGGAGTTCTGGGCTAGATTGAAGTTTTCCGGCGAGCTCGGGGTCGCCGTTAATGGCGACCGCCGGCGACAGGGCAGGGACGGTGGCGAAATTGCCATTTGACCCCCCTGAGTTTGTGATATTTGTATTTTAGTTCCTCACGTTTTCAGAAGTTATAAAATTTTGATTTCTGTTTTATTTATTTTTAAAAATTATATTTTCCTTTTATATTTATTTTCAGAAAATGTTTTAATTATTTTAAAATGTCAAAAATCAATATTTTAATTCTGAAAATTTATTTTAATTTAAAATTAAATCTGAATTAATTAGTTAATTAATTTTAGTTAATAATTAATTAGTTAATTGGTCAATTAATTCCAAAATTAATTGATTAATTGATTTAATTAATTGTTAATTAATTGTAATTAATTATTTAATTAGATTTATTTATTTATTTTTATTTAAAAATTCTGAAAAATAGTTTCGAACTTTAAAATATTATTTTAAAATGTTTTCAAGGCTCGATAATTATTATAAAATGATTTTAAAGCCAGATTCGGGCAATCTTACTCTGTTTATTGTTTTAAAATGATTCAATGGCCCTGTTAGATATATTTGATAATGTCATGGCTAATTGATTTATGTTTAGTTTTCAGATCTTACTTAATAGGACAAATCAGTATTTAACTGGGAATCAGTACTTATACTGGAAGTCAGACTTAAGGATATCAGTACTTATATTATCAGGAGATAATCATCAGAAGATGGATATCAGAACTTAAGTGCTAAAGGACGTTCAGATAAGGACAGTAGCTGATTAAAGGAAAGAAGATCGAGATAAACATAAGAAGAGATATGCATGAAGAAGGAATTCTGTGAAGAATAGAATACTTGGAGAAAAGATATCTGATTGATATATTTTAGGAAGCAGAATTATATTCCATATCAATTAGCGATTATCTTGTAACTGTGTAGTATATAAACACAGACATAGGGTTTACACTATAAGTGTTATCATATTCGAGAAGATTATTCATTGTAACCCTAGCAGCTCTCGTGATATTTGTTCGTCACTGAGAGATAACAGTTCCATACTGTAACAGAGTTTATTGTTTCAATAAAGTTTGTTTTCTGTTACTTGAAATATTAAAAGTTCGATTTGATTGTATTTTACACTGTATTCACCCCCTCTACAGTGTGTGTGACCTAACAAGTGGTATCAGAGCCTATCTGTTAACACACATACAATTAAAGATCCAAACACAATCATGTCTGACACAGAAACTCCAACTAAGCCTACCAAAACTGAAGAACCTCCAAAGACACAAATTCAAAGTCGGTATGTAACCATCAGAGTTCCCATACTGAGACCATCTGAATATGCCATATGGAAGGTGAGGATGACCATGTTTCTGGAAGCTACAGATCCAGAATATCTTGATAGAATCAAGGAAGGGCCTCACAAACCAACCAAGCTCGCTGTTACAGTTGCAGGTGAAGCAGGAAAGACCGTACCAAAGGAAAAGAGTGATTATACTGCTGAAGATATCGCATCAATTGCTAAGGATGCTAAGATATGGGATGCTCTGGAAACAAGGTGTCAGGGAACTGATACAATTAAGAAGAACAGGAAGACAATACTCACTCAAGAGTACGAACACTTTGACTCAAAGACTAATGAATCATTGACTGATTTATATGATAGATTTGTCAAACTCTTGAATGATCTGTCACTGGTGAATAAGGAGTATGATCTTGAAGATTCAAACCTTAAATTCCTGTTAGCTCTTCCTGAATATTGGGATTTGAAGGCAACAACAATAAGAGACAATTACAATCTTGATGAAACAACTCTTGATGAAATTCATGGAATGCTCAAGACTTATGAACTTGAGATGGAACAAAGAAGCAAGAGAAAAGGAGGAAAGTCAAGGACAGTTGCTCTTAAGGCTGAAGAAGAATCCCCCAAGCAGCTACCTCAAGGAAAGACAAGGGTAAAGCTCTTTTCACAAAGTCTGATACTGAGTCATCAAGTTCTGAAAGTGATGATGACTCAGATTCTGAAAGCTTGCCTGAGACTGATGCTGATGAGGAGATGATGAAGCTGTGTGCTCTTATGGTGAAAGGGATCATAAAGATTGCATACAGGAAGTTCAGGAAGGGAAAGAAGTTTTCCAGGAAAGGCATAAGTTCTGATAAGAAGAATTTCAGAAGATCTGAAGGCAGAGGAGGAAAGTCTGATAGAGGAGATTATACCAATGTCAAATGTTATAACTGTGGTGAGAAAGGCCACATATCTCCTGATTTCAAGAAGGTAAAGGGTGACAAAGGCAAGGCTCTTGTCACAAAGCAGAAAAGCTGGACAGACACCTCAGACTCTGAAAGTGAGGAGAACTATGCGTTGATGGCAAATGCTAATAAAGAAAGTGCTGAGAGAAGTTCTGAAGCTGCTGAAACAAAGGTACCTCAGACTACTTATGCTTTTCATACTGATGATATTAATGAGTTGAGAAGATATCTTAAAACCATGTTTATTAGTTATAGTGATCAGACTTTAACATGTGAAAGATTAACTTCTGAAAATCATGCTTTTAAGAAAAGAAATGATTTCTTAGAAAAAGAGTTAGTTATGTTTCATCAAACTCAGAAGGATAGAGATGATGCTTTTTATGTAAGGGATGAAGTGCTAAAAATGAATGAATCTCTAAAAACTGAGTTAGAAAAGGAAAGAGAGATAATCAGGACTTGGACTAACTCTGGCAGAACAACTCAAAATTTGCTAAGTAGTGAAAATTGGAAAGAGGGCTTAGGTTATGGAGAGGATAAGAATGATAAAGGAACTGTAGAAATTAAGTCTGTTGTTAAGCAAAAGCCAAAGTTAAAACTTGTTAAGTTTGTAACTGTAAAGTCTGATAATGATAAATCAGAAGTTAGAGATGGATTAACTTCTGACAAACTAAAACAGGAAAAGACAGCTGAAGTAAACATATGCTTAATGACTAAGAAGCAGCTTAAGCATAAGCTGAAAGATGTTAAGAATGTAAACAAGGTAAAATCACCTAGGAAAAATAGGAATGGAAAGGAAGGTGTGAATAAAAGCAATGATTATAAACCTGTTCCTGATGCTCCTAGGAAAACATGTCATAACTGTGGAATTTCTAACCATCTGGCCTCTTTTTGCAGGAAGAATAAGAACATAAACTCCTTACCTTCAAAATCAAGAGTTAAGAGTCAGTCTGTTAGATATAAACCACAAAATCCTCATTTTCATTGTGGTAGTTTATGGCATTCCATTTATACTTGTAAGGAATATCATAGTTTGTACTATGATTATTATCAATTAAAACCTTCTTTGAAGAAAGTTTCCATTGTTCCTTCTAGTGTAAATTCTGATTCAAAGTCTGATAGTGTAACTTCTGATAAGAAAAATGTTAACATAAACTCTGATTCTAAATCCGCTGCAAACGTTAACAAACTTGATAAGGCCAAAGGATCCAAGCAAGTTTGGGTCCTTAAAACTAATCATTAGTGGTCTTTGTGATTGCAGGGCAACAGGAAAAATATTCTAGTTCTGGACAGTGGATGTTCAGGACATATGACTGGAAATAAAGCCCTGCTATCAGACTTTGTGGAAAAAGCTGGCCCAAGTGTTTCTTATGGAGATGGTAACATTGGAAAAACATTGGGATATGGCAATATCAATCTAGGGAATATCATCATCAAATATGTGACAGAGGTTATCATGTTGATTTCTTTGA